>NC_136994.1:8338961-8598961 GCF_032717465.1 Coenobita brevimanus
TTTCATAAAAGCAGACTTTCCTGATCTACCAGATGACCCGCCGACATGTCATAAAAGTACCCCCGCTAATACCAATACACCAGTCCTATATGAGACAGCCCTAGCATGTATTCAATATGGACGGTGGGTGTTAGCGCCGAAGTGGTGACATGTAGAGAGGTGTATGGTATGTAGGAGGACTACTGGGCCTTGAGAGCAGGCTGTGAAGCCTATGCCCAGAGCCGGACACATAAAAAAAAAAAAAAAAAAAAAAAAAAATACTACTTTCCACTTAGTTTCACTAAAAAGCGTATAGTGAGTCTGCTTTTGCGATTGTGTTCACGGAGTGAGAGCAGTAGTTGAATTCTGATCGGCGTGTTTGTCTCCGTCTGTGTGGATGTTAACATTATAACTGCAACAGCTTTTATCAGATTTTAACCAGTCATGGTAAGGAGTTAGCAGATTAATAAATCTATATCTTTAGAACAATATGTCAGAGGTCAGAGTCCCAGGACTAGGTTAAACGGTGACCAAGGAAAATCAAGACAGTTTTTATCCAATTTCGACCAAACTTTGGGAAAGAGTTGAGTGTATGGCAAAAAGAAAGAGATTCAGTTCTGAGAACAATCAGCCAACGGCAAAGAGCACAGGACTAGGTGACGTCGACTCGTGTGAGTACTTGCTATAAAAAAGAACTCAGACCGTTTTGATCCAATTTTAATCAACCTTAGTGGAAGGTCCAAGGCTCACCCAAGGAGTAAGGCATTGTGTTAAAGTATTATAGATCAAAGATCATGGTCACAAGGCAAGGTCAGTTCAAGCAGTTTTTATCCGATTTAGACCAGGCTTTGTGGAAGGGCTGAGGATCTGACAAGGGAAAAAAAAAAAAAAATGGTTTGCAGAACAATCAGTTAAGGGACAAAGTCACAGGGAAAGGACAAAACCCAGGGTCACAGGTCAAGGTCAACTCAATTTTGATGCGATCTGAGTTAAAATTGGTGGAAATGTCAATGATTAGACCAGAACGAAGAGATTATACTTAAGGAAAACCAATTAAAGGTTAGTGTTAAATTTCAACCCGATTGTCTATGTGTAAACAAAATAACAAAAACGGTTTGATCTAATTTGGATCTTTCTTGGTGGATGTGTTGAGGATCAACAAAGAGGCTGCCTATATATTTTTGAGAACAATGGGTCAGATGGCACGGTCACATGGCAAGGCCAACTTAGACAGTTTTTATTCAAAGGATTCAGGTTACAACAAAGATAAAGAGGGTCGAGTCTGAGAACAATCAGTCAATAAATGCAAGGTCACAGGGAGTGATAGATGACGAAGTCAATTTAAACGTTTAAATTCTGATCCAGTCTGAACCAAATCCGGTGGAAGAGCTAAGGGTCAGACTAGATTGAAGTCATTCAATTTTTAAAGTAATATGTTGATGATCAAGACCACGGAACAAAATTCAACAATGAACTCGTCCAACAGTTAGTAGTTATGAGAGTTGAATTGTTAATGCTCCTTTTATATGAACTATACAATCATTTTCTGAAATTTGTACACAAGTTCCGTATCATTTGCTAATTATCTAATTTTACGCCACCAAACTCTGCACTCGCAGTCAGATGCAGTCGATCATCTACTCCCTCCAGATCAAATTAAAAGGTCTGGAGATAGCAAGAATAAAACACACAAACACACACACACACACACACACACACACACATAATGAATCCGAAGGCGTTAGAAATGGCTGCCTCCACGTAGATTAATCTCTTCAGTCTGATGATGTGTTTATCAACTTATTCTCCAGACCGTTTTACTTAGAATTAAGCAGACGTCTTCATGTGACGCGGTGAATTCAAAGTACATCTAACCCCTGCAAATCGAAAGTTAAACTGAATAAAACTGTCTCGCAGCAGCAAAAGTATTATACGAAATGCATCACAAGGTGGGGTCATTTCAAGTTAAAAGAAAAATCTTCATTTAGTATGTAGTTACCTGGCTTTATATAGTTTTTCCCTTTGCTTCCTCCTTGTCACCCATTCATGATATTCCGTAACTAACAACCAAAAATTTGATTTCATAAAGTGTGGTGTAAAGTCACCAAGGAAAATACGTATATAGGTTTTCAGCAGGTATTCCTTAGGCTTTTGTTCTCTTTCTTATAATTTCTGCTTCCTTGCCACTGATTCTTTTCTTAATATTCAAAAACCTCCCTGACAGTAATTTGGTTCAGCCTCCTCTTTTCAACTTAACTAATTAAATGTCTCATTTTTTCCCTAGCGCCGAATGGGGAGAGCGAATAACGTACCCTAAAACAGCTGCACAGTTCCAATGCCAATTAAGACGGTACCTTTACATAGTCTCTAGGCTACTTAGGACTCATCTCCTTTGAATCTGAGTTTGCAGTCACATAAGGTTGTGTTTCTCTCTCTCTCTCTCTCTCTCTCTCTCTCTCTCTCTCTCTCTCTCTCTCTCTCTCTCTCTCTCTCTCTCTCTCTCTCTCTCACACACACACACACACACACACACACACACACACATACATACATACATACAACCATACATATAACCATACACACACACACACACACACACACACACACACACACACACACACACACACACACACACACACACACACACACACTTTGCAAGAGCAGGAAAAAGGAAGAAAGAAACACCAGTGAAAGAGTATTGAGGAAAAGAGAAAACCGAGAAAAAAAAAGTATGAGAAGATCGCAGGGAATAAACAAAACAGTGATTTAGGAAACAAAATAGAAGCGAAATGTAAGGAAGATGGTGGAATGAAAGATAGGTTCAAAAGAGATGGACATGGAATGAGAAATGCTGTACAGATGGCCACGTATGAACCTAGAAAAGCATCGGTGCATAGATGAGGCCTGACATCTGTTGCAATGGACAGGCCTGGCGTATTCACATGTTTGTTGCTGGCAGTAGCATGAATGATATGAGACGTCAAATATTAGACGGAATGGCCAAGTAAATGTGATGCAACAATGTCGGGTGTGAATAGACCTCTTCTTCACAAAGATACTGTCTCAGGTTCATATGTGGTCAGCTGTAGCATATATAGTCGAGGTAAGAAAGAGACTACTAATACATGGAAGAAGTGAAACAGAGATCCTAACGAAGCTGACACAGCAGAAAGAAAATATGTAGCCACGGAAACAAGAATTAAATGGAAAGTATTGATGATGAGAGTAAAGGGGAAGAGAGCAAAACGACATAGTGGAAGGAGACAGACATGGTAGAAGAAACTAAATGTAGGGATAAAAAGAATCATGGGGAAAGCACTGAAGGAGAGAAAAGATAGAAAAGGTCGAAAGGAAGATGGAAACTGTCGAGGAAAAACAGGGAACCAAGAAGACAAGTCATGAAAATGAAAGGACCGGAGGGCATGATGAAGAGATGGCAGAATGAAGGAGGGAATGGAATAAAGGAGAACCCAGAGGAATGTATGAATGAATAGAGGAAAAACGAGACAGTGAAAAGAAGTAGAATGAATAAAAGGAAAGATGCAGTCAAGGTAAAATATTAATAAAAAGGCAGAGAGAGAGAGAGAGAGAACTGAGGGATCACTATATAACACCGTGATAGAAAAAAGTATACATAAAAATGTTAGGAAATCAAATTAGGAACCCTCTGGTATATATCGAATCGGAATCAGTGTCATGGATAGGAAATAATTCGAGTAAAAACTAAGAAGAAAAGGAAATAGTAGGAATTCTTTTTAAATTATATTATTTTCAGGCCCGTGGGTGTACTCTCGCTCACTCTCCCTTTCTCTTTGAAGCTTTTTTATTTTCTTTGTAAGTACTTTTTCCGGCAATTTTGACTCTTTTTTTTTTCTTAGCTTTAAACGTTCCCTCATCAGAGAAAAAACATGTTTCTCCTAATATTTCCATTCTTGCCTACTTGTATTCAAAGCCTGCCTATCTCAGTACTTTCTATCAAGGTACCTTTGAAGAATAGTTAAGGAAAACAATATTGTTTTTCTCTAGTGAAGGTCCCCCTCCCCCCAGGAGAATATTTTTTTTTCGTTCCTTGCAGTTTTTTCACTGCTGGTACTCGTACGTTGAGTTTCTCGGGAATGGGCACAGGGACCTATGTGATTCAGTACACTGAATGATGCTGGTAAATAGAAGAAAGTCAGTCAAGTAATGTTTACATTTTTGCTTGCATTTTGTTTACCTCCCTTTCCTTGGGGGAAGCAGCCTAGGTATATAGATAGATAGATAGATCTTGTTTACAGTCGTACTCATGAACATACACTAGCACACAGTTATATTCACTAAAATATAGTCATGCAAAACAGCCATACACATAAGCACTTCGATGTACATACTGTTCACGTGTTTTGGTTACATAAACACTTAACCCCGACCCTCATCCTCACCATAAATCCCTTCAAACCTTCAAGCCGTAAACAATTTCTTTATATATTTTCCCCCAGATTAATTCTGAACCTTGCAAATATGTGTATGTGTGAGAGAGAGAGAGAGAGAGAGAGAGAGAGAGAGAGAGAGACTGCGTACCTATATATATAGGTCTCTGTGATTGAAATAACAAAACTCGTGAGAAGGTTGCAAATTTATAAACAAGGTTGATGTTAAGGAGTCAACAAAACCTATAAAAAGCAGAAATATATCTGAAATGATGATAGGCAAAGGCGCCTACACCGATGTAATTGGGTGGTTCCACTATTCGGTTATGCAAACGTACCTCAGTTCCCTCCCTATCCCCCCAAGGGAGGATTGTGGACCGAGAGAACTGCTTCAGCCTGCATTCCACCGGATTCACTCAGCAGAGAAAAGGCACAAGAGGAGAAACTTAAAGATACCAAAAGCAGGTAGAGACGAACAGCCTGAGTGACAAACAAATCAATTACCACAAACTCTCAGACATACCATTAAAAAAAAAAAAAGTGCCTATAAAAAGCTAAATGGAAATGGGAAATGGAGGGAGGGGAGGACTGACAGAAATGCAGCACAGGTTATGCAGAGGTTTTCAAAATAGGAAACGGAAGCGTGGCAGCCGGCAACCTTGACCAGACGCTGACCTTCAAGTTTTATTTTATGTGTAGATCGTCATATTTTGCACCCCTTTTATCTCTTGATAGGATGTACACACAGCAAAAAAACTATCGTTACAGGGGGGTCCGATGTGTTTCATACTGAACAACTTGGCTGTCTCGCTAGGGTTGGTAAGCCTGACAGTGGGTGAGTTGCCAAATAGGACGAGGTAGAAATATGCATGGGAGAAGCAATGGATATAGCTTATAATAAATATGCAACAAACACACGCAGGGATACCAATGGAGGAGGCTGTTATCAAAAACCTTCATTCGTGTGTCATTTTATATCGCGCAGAAGGTGTAACGATAGTTTTTTTGTTGTGTGTACATTGTCTTTCTGCTTTCAGCTGTTTATATATATATATATATATATATATATATATATATATATATATATATATATATATATATATATATATATATATATATTCAATTTCGTAAGTGTATAATTTAATAATCTCTGCTTTTCAACTACTTTACACACACACACACACACACGGGAGTAGGTGAGAGTGAGAGGGCAAATGAGCGAGTGTGCATTGTTGTGAGTAACAGATGGAAGGAGAATATAAGAGAGTATGGATCAGTTGACTCAAAGATTGTATGGGTCAAACTGAAAGTTAGACTACAAATGTGGGCGACTGTGTGCGTGTATGCACCAAAGCAAGATCGTGCAAGCAGAATGAAAGAAAAGTTCTGGACAAATGTGGAAATGTGCATGGAAAAGTTTGAAAGGAATCAGAGAGTGTTTTTAATTGGAGATATGAATGGAAAAGTAGGGAATATGAAGGTGGGTGGAGCAGTTGGAGAGCGGGGTGTGCTTGCAGAGATGGATGAGAATGGCAGTGCTTTAGCAGACATTTGTGCCGGGAGGGGGTTGGTGATAGCTAACACCCTCTTCAGGCACAAAATGATTCACAGGCATTACGTGCCGAGTGATGAGAAGGGTCGATTGTGAACTGAATAAACGGAAGGCAATGACTGATTATGTATGTGTGGATGACAGGATGAGAAGGTGTATAATGGATGCAAAAGTATATAGAGGTTGGAGGAGTGGACTCTCTGACCACCACTTTGTGGTGGTCAGAATCTGTGTCCAAACGAAATGGAGAAATAGAAGAAGGGAAGAACAGGAGGAAATAGCCCATACAAGGAGGGTGGAAAAGTTTCAAGAGGATGAAAAAAAGGCAGAATAAAAGAGGGAAGTGAAGGAGCGATTGGGGAAATATGGGTTGGAGCAGATGGGGGATGTGGAAGGTGTGTGCAAGATATTCACAGAAGAAATCTGTGCAACATGTGAGGTGGTGTGTGGGGTGAAGAGAAGACGAAAGGGAGCACAGGGAACAGCATGGTGGAAAGAAGAGGTGAGAGAGGCTGTGGCACAAAATAAGAAAGAATATAAAGAGTGGATAAGAAACAAGGGCATGGAAGAAGTTGAGAGACGGGAGAGAGAGATGTATGTAGACAGGAAGAGAGAGGTGAAAAGATTAGTAAGAGAGAGTAAGAAGAAAGTGGATGAGGAATCTGGAAGGAATAAAGAGGAGGGAATGCAAGAAAATGTTTTGGAAAGAGGTAAAGAGAGTTAGACAGGGTGCCAAAGAAGTTAGTCGGGAAGTGAAAGATAAAAATGGTAGATTACTAGTGGAGAAGGGAGAAAAAGTGAGTAGATGGAGAGAACACGTTAACGCTTTGTTGAACATAGAAAATGTAAGTAATGCGGGTATACGAGTAAGTGGCTGGGGAATGGCTGGGAGACAGAGGGATGTGAGAAGAGAGGAAGAAATTAGTAAGATGGAAGTTGTGGAAGCGATGAAGAAAGTTAAAATGAGGAAAGCTGCAGGAATTGTTGGAGTGTGTGGTGAAATGCTGAAGCATGGGGGAGAGATAGTAGTAGAATGGATGTGGAAGATGTGCAGATTGGCCTGGGAGGAAGGTAGAGTCCTGGAGGATTGGAAGTCAGGTATAATTATTCCCCTGTATAAAGGAAAAGGGGAAAAAGAAGTATGTGTTAATCATAGGGGCATTTGTCTTCTTAGTGTAATAGGAAAAGTATATGGTAGGATACTTATTGACAGAGTTAGGGAAATAACAGAGGAATTAGTTGGAGAAGAACAGGGAGGTTTCAGGAAGGGAAAAGGTTGTGTAGGTCAGATATTCATTCTTAGATCTTTAGTGGAAAAGCTTCTAGAGAAGGGAAAGATGTTGAATGCGGTCTTCATGGATTTGGAGAAAGCGTATGACAGGGTGGATAGTCAAGGATTGTGATGAGAAGTTGTTAAATGCCGTGAAGAGTATGTATGACGGTGCTAAGGCTGCAGTGCGTGTGGATAGTGAACTGAGTGACTTTTTCTATATGAAAGTTAGATTGAAACAACGGTGTGTCATGTCTCCCTGGTTGTTCAGTCAGTATAGGGATGGGGTATTACAAAAGATTCAAGGTAGGGCAGTGGATGTTGGAGCGGCCCTAATGAGAGAGGGCAGTGTTTGGAAACTTACTGTACTGTGTTTGTAGATGATACTGTGGTGTTAAGTGAAGACGAAGGGGAGCTGCAAGGCTTGGTGGATGAGTTTGAGAGAGTGTGTAAGAAACAGAATCTAAAGGTGAATGTAGGAAAGAGTAAAGTTATGGTCTTTGAGAGAGGTGAAGTCAATGAATGTACAGTGAGTTTAGATGAGGAGGAATTGAAAATGTGAGTGCATGTAAATACTGGGTAGTGTGATGTGTAAGGATGGAAGTTTAGAGGGTAAAGTGCTTGAAAGGGTACAGCAAGGAAGAAAGGTTGCTACTTCCTTGAAAGCAATGATAAGAATCAGGGAAGTGAGCATGGAAGTGAAAAAGTCACTGCACGATATTATTGTGATGCCAACTTTAACGTATGGAAGTGAAGCTTGGACCTTGTTGGATGGACAGAAGTCAAGAGTGAGAGCAGTGGAAATGAGATATTTGAGAGGAACATGTGAGTCACTTGGAGAGACAGACTGACAAATGAGGAAGTGAAGGAGCGTTGTGGTGTAGATGTGGATGTGATAGGAAGAGTTAGGAGAAACACGACGAGGTGGTTTGGCCATGTGGAGAGGATGGGGAGTGAAAGACTAACAAGGAGAGTGTATATGAGTGAGTTGGAGGGAGGGAGAGGGAGGGGGAGGCCAAGGATGAGATGAAGGGATGGAGTGGAGAGGTATATGACAGAAGGGGGTGTGAGCTGGGAACAGGGCAGTGAAATGGCGTGGAACGGGGCGACAAGGAGGCGATTTGTTTGTGGCCATCCCTTACGGGATTAAGGCGTCTGGCAATAGATAGATAGATAGATAGATACACACACACACACACACACACACACACACACACACACACACACACACACACACACACACAATCTTTTCAGCCGATGGATATATTTTGATAATTCCTGTTTTTGAATATTCTTCTTTACTTTAACTTGATATTTCTCCGGACGTTATATGCCTCGACAGAGTTGTTCTCTTCAGAAATATTATATACTTTATATTGTTTCTAGTTTTGTTTTCAAGGCACATGTAATGATGTTCTCTGCCTCTCCACCAGTTATTTTTCGTTCTCTTTTTTGTCAGAAGAAATAATATGCATCACTATGGCACTTTTTACCATAATTCAATACCGTTTTACCTGATATAGAATTTCTTCATGTGTGTTCATCGTTTTGTCTGTCAAGATTATGTGCCGTTAATAAATTATTATGCAGGCTAAATTACTTATGCCATCATTCTATCTGTCTGTCTATTGCCAGACGCCTCTCGTAAGGAGTGGCCACAAATAAATCGCCTCCATGTTGCCCTGTCCCCCACCTTTTCACTGCCCTGCTCCCAGCTCACACCCCTTTCTCATATACCTCTCCACTCCATCCTTTCATCTCATCCTTGGCCTCCCCCTCCCTCTCCCTCCCTGCACCTCACTCACATGCACTCTCCTCGTCAGTCTCTCACTCTCCATCCTCTCCACATGACCCAAACACCTCAGTGTGTTTCTCCTAACGCTTCCTAACACATTCACATCCACACCACAACACTCCTTCACTTCCTCATTTGTCAGTCTGTCTCTTCATGTGACTCTACATGCTCTTCTCAAATAACTCATTTCCACTGCTCTCACTCTTTACTTGCGTCCCTCCAACAAGGTCCAAACTTCACTTTCATACGTTAGAGTTGGTATCACAATGCCGTCATGTAATAACTTTTTCACTTCCATGCTCACTTCCCTGTTTCTAATCACTGTTTTCAAGGAACCAGCAATCTTTCTTCCTTGCTGTACCCTTTCAAGCACTTCACCCAGTAAAAACTTCCATCCTTACTCATCACATTACCCAAGCACTTAGCCTATACGCACTCACATTTTCCATTTCCTCCTCATCCAGCCACACTGTACTTTCACTGACTTCATTTCTCTCGAGGACCATAACTTTACTCTTCCCTACATTCACCTTAGGATTCCGTTTCTTACACACTTTCCCAAACTCATCCACAAACCTTGCAGCTCCCCTTCGTCTTCACTTAACACAGAATCATTTGCAAACAACAGTACAGGGAGTTTCCAAACACTTATGCCACTGGAGTTTAAGCTTTATTTTCACTGCGCTGGTAAATTTTCGTCACATATCAATTTGGATTTCACAATCATTTTTTACAGCAATTAATGATTATGGCTGATACAAGATACTTTTTAAGCTTAAGTATAATTTCCATAAATTACATTGTTTTATACCCCGATTTCACCGAACATAATTTTTATCGTTTGTTTTTATTCGTACAGTACTTCAGGTATATAATTTGTTCCAGCCAACCATTCATTAGACGATCCTTTAACGCATAATCAGAATAAAAGCGGCCTGAGACAAGACTGCTCAGTCCAGACATATTATGACAAAAATGGTAAGTTGCTCAACCCTGAGTGACATTAAGTGTGCAGTGAGCGTCAAGGGCCTTCACAATGAAGCCTTTTATGGTTCACACCCGACTGGAGAGCCGATGGTTTGAATGATACTGGATGATTGGTAGTCACTTTAGCCCAGCGCTGTTTGGTAGTTTTCGTACTGCTCTTTCCTGCACCCTGTTTTTATGATGAAGATAATAATGATGATGATGACGATCATGTTATATTCTACTGTAAGTTGTGGGTGGGTTTAATGTGCTATAGCTTTAGGAAAAATCTTCTTAACCGCCTTCACTACATGATGGATGAACTCTGTCAGCCGGATAAAATATCTGGTATGACATTCTCCAGGTATTTCGATTCTCACTGACAAGGCTTTGGTTGTATCCGGCAACTCTCCCAGTGTGGGAGGTAGTAATTTTATTCTTAAAGATGGATGCTGGCGGTTATGACGATGGCTGTGAATTACATTGTGAGTGGTTGCTGATTGTAGTAATGATAAAAATTAGATTTCACTGCAGGCATTTGTTGTTTATGTATCACCATGAACCCTATAATCTCAGACTGCGCTTGTTATATCAACAGGCCTTTTGCAAGGTCACTCGAAAATTACACTTGCTAGCTACATTCCCGAGAGAGAGAGAGAGAGAGAGAGAGAGAGAGAGAGAGAGAGACCCACGGTAAAGCTGCCATCAATGCTGCAGCAGCTGCCATACACCCACCGTTTTCCCTCGTGCTCCGCTGGCACCTCCACCGGCGTCACAAGTACTGCTCATACATGTCAGTGTCGCTTTCGTTCCTGTTCAGTGTTGCGATACAGTGTATATTTTAGTCTGTGTATATACTAATGTTCTCTATGGTGATAAAACTAGCTGAAATAGTGTTAGAATCACAGTAAATAAATTAATCAACACGTACCAACATATCAAAAGAACATTAATTTAGATTCTGCTAAGTTACAAAAATCTCTTGGAAAATGCATAACCGTATCAAAATTGCAAAAAAACTGTAATACCAAACATCATTACCATCGCTGTTACCATCAAAAGTAATTGCCCTAGCTTCCGTAGTCTGGAAGAGGTCAAGGGCACACTGTCAAAAGGGCGTCACTCATCCCTTGGCCGCCCCAGAACGCGTATGATGGAGGCGTATTTTACCCTCACTGCCGTCGCCTGTCCCGAGATTAGGCTGAGAGGAGGAGAAGGGAGGAAGAGGGAAGAGGAAGAAATGGAGAGAAGGAAAAGGAAGAAATGGAGAGAAGGAAGAGGAAGAAAGAAAAGGATGAGGGAGAGGTGACAGAAAAATAAGGGATGAAATAAGGGAAAAGGAAGAGCAAGAGGAAGGTGGAAATAAGAGGAGAAGAGAGGACGAAGAAGACGAAGAGAAAAGGGGAAGAAAAAGAGGGAAGAGGAGGAGAAAGAGGGAAGAGGAGGAAGGAAAAGAAGAAGCGAAAATTAAAAAGAGAAAAGAGGAAAAAACAAAGAAAAATGAGAAAGCTGAACAGATATTAGTAATAAAAACGGAAAAGGAAATAGACTGAAAGATAAAGACCGAGACACTGAAACACGAGAGAGAGAGAGAGAGAGAGAGAGAGAGAGAGAGAGAGAGAGAGAGAGAGAGAGAGAGAGAGAGAGAGAGAGAGAGAGAGAGAGAGAGAGTAGGCTAGGGGAAATAGATATAAGAGTGTCGGATTCAAAGGAAGGATGTAAAGAAAAACCAAGAGAGTCTGAAGGAAGGAGAATGACTAAGAGGTGAGGGTTGGAGGCATTGAGGGAGGGAGGAGGATGGCAAGGAGTACGAGGGAAAAGGGACGGAGAGTTGTAAGGAGGGAAAGAGTTGGAAGGAAAAGTAAAGACGGGAAAAAAGACCATGAGGGTTGGGTTAGAGAAGGAGGGAAGGAATGACTAGAAGTACTGGAAGGCAGGACAAGAAATGATAAGAGAGATGAAAGGAAGAGATGAATATTAGAAGGAAGGATGAAAAAGGAAACGAAGGGTCAGACGAGCAGGAAGGAAAGAAGAAGAATGGTGGAAGGAAAGAATGAGAGCAAGAGAAGGGTTGGGAGGAAAGTTAGAAGTCACTGACTAGGATTGGGAGATTATGAATGAGAAGTAAAGGTGCTGAGAAAATAACAGCTCTGTAGGGAAAGTGGCGAGGTTAGAAAATGTAAGATGGAAGGAGGAAATGAGAAATGATGAAAAAAACGGAGAAGGATGGAGGAAAGGAGGAAGGATGGAAAAAGTGAGAAGATTTAAGGGAGGAAGAACTGTTAGAAACATAAGGAATGATAGCTACAAGAAGAAGAGTTGGATAGGAGGAAATGAAAAGTGGAGGGAAGGAAGAAGAGTAGGGAGGCAAGGAAGGAGAGTCCGGAGGGGAGGAGGGTATGGAGGGAAGGAAGGAAAGTATGGACGAACGGAAAGCGAATATCGAAGGAAGGAAGAATATGAAAGGAATGATGAAAGGAAGGCGATATGGGGAAAGGAAGGAGATACTGAGAGAGATAGTGAAGAAAAGAGGGAGGGAAGGAAGATATGAAAGGCAAGAAGGCAAGATACAGAGGGAAGGAGAGATTGTTTTATTCGGAGAGAGAGAGAGAGAGAGAGAGAGAGAGAGAGAGAGAGAGAGAGAGAGAGAGAGAAGGTGGAGGGTGGCTTATAGGAGATGGGTGGATATGAAGTGTAGCATGCAAGCAGGCAGGCAGGCAGGCGCGCGCGCGCGTGCACACACACACACACACACACACACACACACACACACACACACACACACACACACACACACACACACACACACACACACACACACACTTTCATTATACTGGGAAAGGAGGAGAAGAACAGAAAAAGGAAGGAGTAACGGGGGAAACATTGGGAGGCTGAAAAAGGAAAGCCAGTGAATAAAGACAGGGGGGAAAAGAACTCAGAAAGCAATAATAGATAGCGGAAGAAGAAAAAAGGAGGTGGACGACGTGAGAAAGAAAAAAAATAAAGGGAGGAATATGAGAAGGCGAGAGGGCAGGATGAAAACGACAGAAAGCCAGTGAAAGAGGAAAAGAGACGAAAGAATCAGAAAGGTGATATCCGAAAGCTGGAAAAAGACTAGAATAGGAAAACGGAGGAAAAAGAGTATGAAAAGATGAGGTGCGAAAGGAAGAGAAGGAATACTGAAAAAGAAAGGCTCTTAGGAAAAAAAAAAAGATGAAGGAATTAGAGAAACGGAGAGAGAAAGTATGAATATGTGAGAAAAATAAAAACCAACCTCTTTATTCCCTTGATGTATTTATGTAATTTCTGCTTGTCTCTAGACGATTTTATTCTATATAACACAGAGATCGTACGAACTGAGATGTCTGACCTTGCTTATAGTAATTTCTTCACTACACAGCCGTCTACAATCAACGGCAGGTATCAAGAATAAGTGAAAAGGTACGTCATCGGACTAAAAGGGTTAAAAGAAGGTGTACTTAGTGCCAGGGGAACAGAAAAAAGCCTAAAAATAGAAAACTGGTAAATATAGACAGCAGGAAAAAACTCAAAATGAAAAACAGAAGGTGGAGAGAAAAATTTAGAGAAAGTGAGGAGAAGATGATTGGTGATTACCGTGACTCAAACGTACAGTGAAACAGAGGTACAAGGAAGAATGAAGAAGGTGAAGGAGGTGAGCTACGTGTAGAATAAGGGATTACTTGGGGATAAGAAGCGCCCTCAAAGTAGGAAAAATATAAAACACAGACTGACATAAGAAGAATATGACTAATTTGATCGAATCAGGCGTTAATATGGAATACAAGACTAGTTCGGCCCCCTGGACTTGGAGATTTTTGTCCTTTTCCCGTATCTCAGTGGCAGTATGATACAAGACCCCAGTTCTATATCCTTTCATAGCTCTCCTCGTGACTGTTATGTTATCCTTTAGTTAAAATTCAGCATTCAAAGTGAAGAGATGGCAATTTCATGGAAAGTTAAAGTGGTAAGAACTGGAGAAGCCAAACCCACATGCAGAGAATAGGGATCAGAGGGAGGAAGAGAGTAAGAGATGGGAAGGAGAATATAAGCAGGAGAGATGCATGAGGAAAATAAAAATGTAATAAGAACAGGTGTAAGCCAGAGAGACAAGATCACAATAGATGCAGGAAACAATGGATCGGCCTGGCCTGCCTCACGAGAACAGGAGAACAAGAGAGGAAGACAGAAATAAACTGGAAGCCAAGAAAGAGGACAAGGACAAGCAAGGCAGGGGATGGGGAATGGGGATGATGCAGCGAGAGGCAAACAATTTGTGTAAGAGTGAAATCTTTTCGTATCATAGCGGTTGAACACAGGCTTTCGGGTTATTGAAAGGTATAGAATAGAAGAGAAGCGGGAAAGAATATGGAATGAAAAGAGAGAGAGAGAGAGGGGGGGGGGGAATGCAAGAAAAATGGGAGAGAGGGAGAGAAAACAAAGACTGTAGCAAGGGAAGGAAAAGCAAAAGAGAGGCTATAATGTGCAGGGCAAAAGGAAAGTTACCCCACAGAAGGAGAGAGGAACTAAGAAAAAGCCAACGAGAGAGAGAGAGAGAGAGAGAGAGAGAGAGAGAGAGAGAGAGAGAGAGAGGAGAGCAGTAAAAGGCAGTCAAGAAGGATCAAGAAGTACGAGGCTGCCTAAGGAAAGGAGGAAGGGAGAAGAAAGGAAAATGAGAAAGACAAAGAAAGATTAAGACAAAAAATAAGAGGAGTATTCTAAACAGACAAGAAGAGCCACGCAGAAAAGAGAGAGAGAGAGAGAGAGAGAGAGAGAGAGAGAGGGAGAGAGGGGCACATCAATGTCAGAAAACCAGAAGAGTGAAAACACAGAAGCAGGGCAATGGAGAGAGTCGAGTTCAGACGAAAAACATATCAGACCCTTGGTTGGCCGAGTTTAAGGGGAGAGAGGGAGAGAGAAGAGGGAAATAGAGAAAACGGTGGAAGGAAGACAGCAGGAAAGGGATGGCCAAAAGATACCTGCAAGAGTACATTGTTTGCACATTCCATCAGCAGAGAACACGCACTTCTGTTGGACTGGAAGACTAGGAAAAGAAGCTTCAAGGGAGAAGTGCCACGGGGACACAAGAGAGACTAGAAAAACAAGGAAAGATAGTAAATAAGGACAATGGAGGAAAAGCTCACAATCAGAGGATGGGGTGAAAGAAAAGTGGAAAAAATTTCAAGGGAAAGAAGGAAGTTTGAAGAAGAAAGGAAGTCTGTTAACAGGAAGAGAGGGAAGAACTTAAGGTGAAAAATAAAATCTGGAGGAAAATAAATGGTCGGGACTCCAAAGTGGTGACAGAGAAGTAAAGGGAAGAATGAAGGGGCAGGATTTAGTCACGGTTAAGGGAAGTATTAGTTGAAAGCAATATGCGCTCGCAAAAGGGAGAGTAAAATAAAACACAGGTGTAGGAAGCTTGTGATGAGTTTGTACCAATCAAGTGTAAACAAGGAAGAAAATACTTAGTTCGCACAGCTTACATTGGCGGAGAGTTCTGTCCTTGTGCAGCTTATTCTCATTATTTCATTTGCAGTATAAAGCAGCGCCACAGCTCTGCATACTTTCCACACTACATTTTTATGACTCGCATATATATATATATATATATATATATATATATATATATATATATATATATATATATTTACAGCTGAGTGTTCAATAAGAAGAGATGGCAATTTTAGGCTAGTTTTAGGTGGACAGAGAATATGTAAAGAGATCAAAAGAGTAGCCAAACTTAAACGCACATAACAGGGACAAGAGAGAAGAGAGGAACAGGTGGCTTTAGAATATAAAAATGACTGGCGTAGGAAGTGAATGACAATAATAACAGGACATACAAAAGAGAGACGACTAGGTAGGTATAGGAAACACTGGAACAACCTGGCTTGCATGAAGACAAAAGGGATATAAAGAGGAGGGTTGGAACAGAGAGGAAAAGAAAGGACCAGAACATGCACGACAGGGGATGCAAGAAGGGGAGGACGTAGCGAGAGGCGAGGTGTTCGTGTAAGAGTGAAATCTTTTCGTATCTCAGTGGCTGGACACATCCTCGGGCCTCCCTCCCCACCTCACACATATACACTTTCCTAGCAAGTCTCTCATTCTCCATCCTCTCCTCAAAGACAAGGATAAAGTATTTAACAAAAATAAAAATATAAACAAGAGGCGCTACGCACAAAGTAAAAGATAATGCCGGAGTATGGCTGCAATATGGAAAAAGGGATAATGTACATTATGTATTATGAAGAGAATGTGGACATCAATAACAATTGTCAGGATTAAGAATAAACTGAAAATGGATATGTGAGGAAAAAGTGATCAGGTGTGAGTGAGAGAATAACAGGGAACTAAAATGAAAATACCTAATATATCTCATGTACTATTCTTCAGTGTGTGTGTGTGTGTGTGTGTGTGTGTGTGTGTGTGTGTGTGTGTGTGTGTGTGTGTGTGTGTGTGTGTGTGTGTGTGTGTGTGTGTGTGGCGCATCCGAAACTGGAAAAAAAATTTCAATGAAACATGGTAGGATGGGCGTAGATGGGTCACAGATGGGCCTGATTCAGTTTCATGTCGACTGAAATATTCTGAAGGAGTGTTTTGCCCGCTAATTTTTCCCATTAGTTTTCAGCTTACGCGAGACACGTCGGGGATTTACCACGGAGTTTCCTGTGTCGACGCATGAATCGTTGCTTACGTGCAAAGGGAAGCGCGGTCTAGATAAGGCTATCATTTGAGCATGTGCTGAACGGACCGATGGCGCCGTGAAGTGCTTGGCGTAAAACGTAGGTCATCAACTAAGACTAAAAAAGAAAAAAAAAAAAGTCTTATGCAGACAAGACAAAGAAAGTTAGAGGCATCGCAAAACAGAATAAAAAAAGATTTACAGAGGTAATATTCAAGCGCCCCAGAGTTCTGCTGATGCTGTTAACAGTGGGAGGGTTAGTGGTGGTGGTGGTGGTAATGGAAGTGGTGGTGGAGTAGAATGAGACTCCAAGGGAATGGTGGTGGTACCCCTACGTGACCGTGGATGGGTGGTTGGGTGGTTGTTGGTGGTTTCTAATGTTAAGGATTAGTGGCTGTGGTGGTGCTGCAACGGTAAGTGTCGAGTGAATCTGTGGTAGTGGTGGTGGTTCAGCAGTGGTGGTGGTGGCGGTGGATAGACGTTAGGGGAAGAACCAGTGTGATGCTTAATATCTATAGTGTACCAGTCAGTGTTTGTATTGTGATAGTGTGCGTTGTGTGGTGAAATGCTCCATCAGTGAAGGTTAATGTTGTGACTATGACAAGGTAGAGAGCAGTGATGATAATTGTACTGCATTTCATGAAATAATGAAACGGGAAGGTTTGGGGCATGCTATTGATTGCTGTTTGGGCCTAATGTGTGAATGAAAGTGAGCTGGTGCAGTAAAATTTGCTACTTGCATAATGGTGGTTCTGTGGTAGAGGTGGCGCTGTACTTTGATATTTCCTGTTGAAATTTCTGCAGTGTTTTGGTTCCTAGTTTTAGAGCAGTAATGTGAGACTTCTAGGCAATGGCATTACGGTGTGAGAGTTAATGGTAATACTGTTGCTATGTAAAGGTTCATGGCTGTGATATCGCCAGCTTAGTGTCCTTATCGGTAGGCATATGATTCTTGGATGCACAGTGGCTGTACAGAAATCGTTAAAGCCGTAGCAGTGACGCAGGATGCACAAACCATATTGCATTTCGCTCTTCCGTTCCTCTGTTCTTGATAACAGTGTCTGGAGTTGCTTCCCACACGCTCTCTGCTTCCATTCTATTCCTACTCACACGACCTTGTTCCCCACCCAACCGCTCTCCCTCCTTTATCCACTCTCCCACTTTCCTCACCTTCCCCTGTGCGTGCAGACTAAAAGGGACCGTCCACACGTGTGCTCAAGCATATGTTGGCAACACAGCTGGCAACATGTTCGGGAACATGTTTGCAGCAGTATTTGGACGGATGTATATAAACATGTTTCAATGCAGTTTCGAACACTGGCAGCAGAGGTGATGAGATAAGTGTGTCCATACGGGGCAGCTGAGACTTCATCATGATGTTGCCAACATGATCTGGACGCTGCTGCTTCCAATATGTTTGCAGCGTGTTCGTTACTGTGTTGCTTACATGTTGCCAACACTTGTTTGAGCACACGTCTGGACGCGCACTTATACACCTTTCCCTCACTCCTCAAACCTCCTTACCTTCAGTTCCACTTACTTTCTCCGATTCATTCAAGTATCTCCACCTGAGCTCGTAATAATACTCTTCTCCATCTCATGACATTTGCTTCGCTCTTCATTCTTTTCTCTGAAAACATGTTCTCTTGTTCCAGTCAGTCTCTCTCTCTCTCTCTCTCTCTCTCTCTCTCTCTCTCTCTCTCTCTCTCTCACACACACACACACACACACACACACACACACACACACACACACACACACACACACACACACACACACACACACACACACACACACACACACACACACACACACACACACTTCTCCCACTGTCAGCTCCTTGCGTGTATTTTTCCCCTCACCGCAGTCCATCATTATTCCCTCTTGTCTTCTCGTTTTTTCCATGTCTTGAATCAGGTTAGTCAGTCTCTCTCTTTTTTTTTTTTTCATGTTTTCCTCATTTCCCGAACCTGTCAGTTCTCTTCTTCTTTCCACAACTTCCTTGTTTCTTTCCGGCTTCATTTCCACTTCCAGGTTAGTATGACTTTACATTTGCCTGTTTCCATGTCTTCCTCTCTTTCCATCGCCAAGTACGTCATTTCCCTTTTTCTTTTCGCTACCTCTTCCTTCTCTCCTGCTTCCTCTCCCCACTCGCTTTTTTCCCCTCTGCCATCTCGCTCGCCAGGTTAGTATGTCTCTTTTTCCCTTTGTTTTTTTTTCCACGTCTTCCTGCTTTCCCTCACCAAGCACGTCAGTTCAGCTTTCCTCTCTGCCACCTCTTCTTTCTTTCCTCCTCATTGCCTTCTCTCTCACCTTCTCCCCTCCCCACATATCTTCTTCTTCCTTCCTGCATTTGTATTCCAGCCAAGCTTTTTATCTTTTCCTCACTCAGTCCCTCTTTCTTTCCTTCCTTCGTTCTCTCCTTTCATCGTTTCCTTATTCCTTCCCTTCTTCCTCTTCCTCTTTAGTTCTTCCCTCCTTTCTCCTTTTCCTGCCTACCTCTATTTCTCATATTTTCCTTCTTCCAATTCTTGTTTCCCATTTTCCTCCTTCCCTCCATTTTCCTTCTTCTCTTCTTCCTTGTTTTGCTTATTCATTCCCTCTTTCCCACGTTTCACCTTGCTTTTCGGTTTTCCTCCTTCTCCCTTGTCCTTCTTTATTTCACACCTTACTTCCTTCCATCGTTCCCTCCCGACCGCCCTGCCTCCACACCTCACCGCCCCTCGTCTCCCTGATTGTGTGTCGTCTCACGTGCCTCCTTCACGGCCCACACCACACCTTGCGCCGCTTAATGAAGGTGAGAGCTAAGTGGCGTGATGCTAATAAGAAAGCCAGGCAAACGACCCTAAATTATCTCACTTAATGGGGTTTCATCCTAGACTATTTTTCTATTGTTCAACCATTTTTCATACGCTAAGTAATGGTTGATATTCCATAACTAGAATGCTGTGTAACTGGTATTTCATTTAGAGGTTTCCGAATACTGATCTGTCCATTCGTCTGTTTATAGCCAGATGCCTTAATCCTGGAAAGAGTGGCTACAGTAACTGAATTGCGACCATGTTACCGTGCCCTTCGTAATCAGACTGTCCTCTCTCCAACTCGGGCCCTTTCATTCACATACCTCTCCACTCTATCCCTCCATCTCATCCTCCGTCTCGTCATTCCCTCCTCCCCACTCCACCTGCTCGCTCACACTCACTTCCACACCTACACATTCTCACTAACACTGACTCACTCGCATATTTTCCGTCTCATTAACACTCACATTCACTCTCACAGTCTTACCCCATTACTGACTTTTCCACACACTTTCTTTCACACACACACTCACTTTTACTCTCACATGCTGTCACTTTCATAAACCCACACTTTCACACATTATGAGTCTCAATCACACAGACTCACTCACTCACTTTCATGCACACTCACTCTTTCAGCCTCATCCACTTTGACCAAACAGGATGCATACGCTCGTGTGCACACTATGTATATATGCTAGCACACACACACACACACACAGAATCCCTTGTGTGTGTGTGTGTGTGTGTGTGTGTGTGTGTGTGTGTGTGTGTTATAGTACACTAGTCTGGTTGTATAACAAGTGCCTCTATATAGTTGTTTACGAAGAAAGGTTTCTGATTAGGAATTATTATTTCATGTCCAAATTCGTCTTTCAGATATTTGGGGGAGGTGCGGGGTGTTTATATCATACTATATCCCTTTATCTTTTGGACAAGGTTTACTCTGCATGTTTTCTTTCAGCTAAGTACAGACTATTTTACTGCGCTCCAACGAACCTTAAGACACCTAAAATGAAAGTAAAGAATAATAATATGCACTGCTATCACTCTGGCAAAGAATACGAAACTTACCAATTGTATTTCCATTTACAGCGGCTTTATTCTGAAAAAAAAAAAAATCACTGTAGTCTAGCATTAAAATACAGCCATGGAAAAATACATGAGGCCCAATATAACAAGGGTGGGGAGACAGTGGGGGAATACCTGAAATATAGAAGGAAGGTGGGGTGTGACTGGTTCTATATCCAGAGGGATTCATTGTCAACAAGGCTTCGTAAATATAAAAAAGGGAAAGAATACACCTGAGTGAGGTAGGAGGATACGTGGTGGAGGGAAGTGATGAGAGAAAGAGGGAGGTGGGAAGAGGAGGGGGGGGGGTTGTGAGATGAGAAGGAGGCGGTGAACCGAGGGGAAGGCGGTGAGGCATGTGAGTTATGGTGAGGGGAGAGGGAAGCGGAGGGGGGAAGGGAAGCCGGGGAAAGAAGTAGAAAGCAGTTAGGAGAGGGGAAGGCGATGGGGGGAGGGACGGAAAATGCATTAGGGGAGAAGTGGAAGGTATTCATGAGGGGAAAGACAGGCTATTCCAGAGAGTGAGAGCATAGTGGTGAAAATTTGTGATGTTGGATGATCTCGGGGGAGTGAGACATTAGACACAGGGCTGGGGTGGGAGATGGTTAGATGAGTACAAAAAAAGACATTCAGATTAGATTAGGAAAGACATGGGGAGGAGGAAGAAATAAATAGAAAGGAAATGTGGGAGGTGGTGCAGAAGCAATGATGTGGGAAGATGGGACTGGGTCATGGGTGAGGGAGGGATGAGACATTAAACACGACGCTGGACAGAGTGGGAAAGGTAGTGGAAGATATGAAATTTTGAGTGGGAGATGGTGAAGAACTGATGATGTGGAAAGCTGAGAAGGGTTATGGGGTAAGGGGAGTCCTGCGGCATTAAATAGGCCTAACAGGCAGTGATGGAGAAGAACAGTTCCGATGAGAAAAGGGAAATGATGGAAGTAAATGATCTGAGTCAAAGGACAGAAGGTCCTGAGTGGGAGAACGATAAGGCATTAGACAGAAGGCAATGGTGGGGGTACGTCAGATGAGACTAGTAGAGAGGGAGAAGATATGTGGAGGATGGGGAAATTAAGAATAAAAAAAAGTGATAGGTGATGAAGAACTGATGATGTGAGTCGATGGTTGGGAGGTCAAGAGAGGGGGAGCGACTAGGCAATAACCATGAAGCAGGGGTGGGGGCTTGTCCAATGGGAATTAAAGAGGAATTTAAGATACAGTGGGTGTGATAAGTGGAGGACAAGGAAATAAAAAACAGGAAGCAGAAGTACAAGGTGATGAGGGATGGTTAAATGTGTAGGAGACTTGTGTTATCCATGAGGCAGAGGTGCGGGGGAGGGAATGTAGGAGGCATGCAGAAAAAGAACGGAAGAGGTACATGGAGAATGGTGAAATCTACGTATCTCCTCCACTGTGATGACAAATATATTCTTTCTTCTTGCAACAATCAGACAATTTTATTCAACTTAGGAAATACCTCGTGTTCAAGGGATTAACGAAGGCTGTATTTAACAAATCATGTTTAAAAAAACTGTTCTAAGCCAAATAAAATCGTATGGAGACAAGAATGACTAAGTATAAAGAAATACCTCATCGGACTGATTCAGTTAAGACAGCACAGTTGTCTCCCCTGATTCCCTGGGCAGACGGTCCAGGCAATCGATAAGAAAGATGTTCACGAGGCATAAATCAAGCCTGTTTCCCTGCGCTGGTCATCAGTATACCAGCAATGGAATATAAACCGTCGTTAAAGAGTTTTACTACAGTTCAAATAAATGGCTTTTAATATGACCCGTAAAAACATAAAAAAAAAGTTGCCTAATAAAGCAGGTGGTAAATTTCATTGTTTAAAAAATTGAAAGCCCGTTGGATATTCGCCATAGATACAACTATGAAAATCAAAACAGTTTGTGAAAATTAACGACAGTTTACATCTTCCAGCCTAAGGCAATTCTTGCACTTTAATATGCCTTTAATTTGGTATTACATGCATTCATAGACGGTGGGAGAGAAAGTAACTAATACCATGAACCACGTCGAGCTCTACTGCAACATAAATAAAAATGCATAAATTACAAATGATGCAAGGAATATTCTGCATTACACCCGGTTTAGCAGGGTATGGATGTTAGTTTTCTGGCAGAAGCAATGGAATAATTTAAGATTTTTATTCGTAAAAAAAATTCTACTCTCGGATCCAGTCTTCACCACTGTCTTTTATACTACACACCTCGGGGGAGTTCAAGGTTAATAGGGTACAAAGCCTCCCAAGGACGAACTAAGACTACTATGAGTCTTCTTTTAATAATTTTTTCCTCCCTCAGCGATACTAATACTGTAGGTAACATGGGCGCCTCCGAACGCTTTTTGCTTGTTGTCATGTTTTAAGAGTCTATAAGCAATCTGGATCAAATGTGGTGAAAAGACCGAGGAACAGCCAAGGAGTTGACCTACATTTCTTGAGAACAATTGGTCAAAGTTTAAGGTCACATGGCAAGATTAACTTAAACAGTTAAAATCCGATTTATATCAAACTCTGTGGTAACGTCCACAGCAAGGCAATGATAAAGGGACTCAATTTGAGAACGATTTTCCTAGGGAAAGATCATTGGACAATGCTGGCTCAGTTTTGATCTGATTTGGGCCAAACAAGTGCTAAGGTTCAATCAGTAATGAAGAACCGGTAATTCTCTTTTAAGAACAATCGGTCAAAGGTCAACATCCCAGAACAAAGCCAAATCTTTTGCACTTACACCAGCTGGTGGCTGCAGGTATTGCACTGTGTGAGTGTTCTTTCTCTTTAACCCTTGTATTTATTCTTTTTGTTTGCTATATTAGCCATCTCACCACCAATGAGAGTAGCGAGCTGGGACACAAAACTTTTTCAACATTGGCACCGTGCAGTTGTTATCAGGAATCATACTTTTTGAGTCGAACTCTTCCTCTTGGTGGTTGTGGTACAATTTTAACAACCAATAGTTTTGGAGGCAAACTGGACTTCAAGCTATTATGGCACAATTTGTGCTCTTAGTCACAGTTTTTGAGGCATCCTGGTCCTCGTTCTAACTGTGGTACAATTTTTACCCAATCACAGTTCATAGTCATAGCTCTGTTTATATTTTCAACCATACGAAGCTTTAATATTTTTTATATGACTTTTTGAACAACACAAAAACCAACCTCCATTTTAGACAATAAAGGAAAGTAGATAAGTAACTTGAGGACGCAGGGCACCCGCATGATATGCCCTTGTATGAAACTTGAATGAAACAATGCATGGTCTCAGCTACTGTCTACTAATCAGATTTATCCACTGGAGGCGTAGGTCTACCTGATCATATAATTATCTTGTCTTCTTATTATGACACAAGCCAAAAACTTTGGGACATTATTGGTTCAGGGGGTGAACGAAAGCCATTAATTTTCTTCGTTCACTAAACAAATTCATTGTTTTACGTTACCATAACCAGTCGACCCGTTACAAGCGGCTTATTGAATTCATGTCATTTACTGTTGGCTGATGTGGCAGCTGCAGTCTGAAATAGCTACGAGTATGTCATATCAAAACTGTAATTATATATATATAACTCGAGGGACTCTCATACATCTAATTCTTATCCGGCTAGTCGATGAAGATCTGAAGTGCATATCTGTTCTTAAGAATAGCTAAAGAAAGACGAGATATGACGCAAACATTGGTGACTTGGGATGCAGGGATTGGAAGCTGAAGTCATAAGAACAAAAATTAGGTGATATGATTTCATTAATGGTGACGTAACACAGTGAGCCGGAATCTGGTTTACCTAATGACTATCTGATATTACCTGCTGCTGGATGACATGCTAGTGGGCAAATGGGGAAGGAAGGGAGGGTACTGGATAGGTGTGTGGGGAGATAGGAGATGGGGTACTTTTGTGTGGAAAGCATGGGACACTGTGCAGGAGGGACAGAGGGTAGTATGTGGGAGGCAGGGCGAAGTATGTGGGGACAGGGGTTGGAATGTGTGGGAGGTGGGGACGGTTTGAGAGAGAGGCAGAGGACTGAGGGACAGGGAGTGGGGAGCAAGGCATAGTGTGTAAGGGAGGGTAGAGGGAGGGAGGGAGGGCAGTGGCAGAGAAAGGAGAGAAACAGGGAGTGATGTTTGGGGGGAGCAAGAAATAGCGTGTGTTGGGTGGGCAGGGGGAGCTATTAGGCGAGGAGTGGGCACAAAAATCAGTGTTGTGTATGGGCAGGGAGCAGTGAGTTGTGGAGGCAGGGGCTCTGGGGTGTGGGAGGTAGGGGGCGATGAGGTGTGGTGGGCAGGAGTCGGTAAGGTGTGGGAGGCAGGAGGCAATGTGGTATGAAGGGAGACAGCGCTGTTTGTGGGTAGGGAAGGAGGTCATGTGTGTGTGTGGAAGGTATCAGGCGATGCATTTTGGGGGGACAAGGGGTGAACTGCAGGAGGGGGAGTTGAGATCTGATGGGGAAGCAGTGAGACTTAGGGCAAGAAGGGGGGCAATGTGGGTGGCCTGAAAGCAACAATAAAAGCAGAGGGCACAATGGCTAGCAGGGTCCAGACGTCTTCCATAACCCTCTACGTTCATCTCAGAATTTCCCGAGAGATTTTACGGAGGCGATAAATCCCTATTTCATTGGAATAACCGACATGATCATGATTTACGTGTGGCTTGGGTGTTTGGCTGGCAGGTGTCACGGCCGTCATCCTTGTGTGTGTGTGTGTGTGTGTGTGTGTGTGTGTGTGTGTGTGTGTGTGTGTGTGTGTGTGTGTGTGTGTGTGTGTGTGTGTGTGTGTGTGTGTGAAATCATGCAATATGTTGACATTCTCTCCAGCGTTGAATTTCACCTTTGTAAATGGCTACATGCATACCTATATTAATATTAGTATGTATTTCTGTGAGTGTCTGTAGGAATGTGTCTTTATACCTGTATTTAAATTATGCATCATGTTAATTCATATACAGTATGAATGGAATAGTCTCAATGAAGAAAGTAAAGGCTAATCTGAATACACGAATTAAAGTGTGGCTGTTTATACTTGTATCAGTGTAACATTCTAATCAGCTTCAAACGTTTCATGCTCTATCTCTATCTATATGCACATTAGAACACTGCCATATGACCACATTGTGTGTGTGTGTGTGTGTGTGTGTGTGTGTGTGTGTGTGTGTGTGTGTGTGTGTGTGTGTGTGTGTGTGTGTGTGTGTGTGTGTGTGTGTGTGTGTGTGTGTGTGTGTGTGTGTGTGTGTGTGTGTGTGTGTACCAGAGAATCGTATCGGGTTGCATGTCTATTAAAATGTAAGCATTGGAGCATGCATATGGGTTCATGTCAGTTTACATGTGTGCGTGAGTGTTTGCGTCCTGTTGCTGGCGGTGTCAGAAATGGGTGTCAGAGGCATGTCTGGGTCCATTCTGGTGGCCGGGTGTGTGCATGCACTGACCGCTATTAAAGCAGCTGAAAATGTGCGTTTGATGGGTTATGTACGTGTACGTGGGTGTAGAAAGAGGTTATGCTGAGTGTGGGGGGTGGGGGATGCGATCACGAAAAGTAATGGCTGAGCCATGGGAAAAAATATCTTAAACTGTTTATATACTGTTCTAAAGGTGGTGTGACAAAACTCGATTGAAAGCATTGCAAAAGACATGAGCAGAATGCCACAGCGTTACATAATAATTCATAATGATATACGAACACGAAATGTAGGACGTAGATTTGTCGCAGTTCATAGTATAAATAATAATGATCAATGGCTCACTTTTCCCGCACCTACTGGGGCTGAAATTCTTCTGTGTCTCAAACAGTGTCACTCACTTGGTAACAGTAGTCTTTGAATAATAAAACTTGGCAAACAGCAACCGTTGAGTTTTGTGAGTGTCACATTCGTTTCCATCATTCTTTACTGCACCCACAGAGGCGTGTTTGGCTTGTGTCTGAGATGTCTGTGGTGTACATCTAGGGTGCGCCTGAGGAGTGTATTCAAAGACAAAGAATACGTTTTGCGATGTGTTGGCTTGGTGATGTAGCTAAAGCGGGTGCGGCAATCAAAGGTCTTCTATAACTTGTAAATACATTGGTCAAATACTGATTTATATACATATCTCTGCTAGGTTCATTATCCCTAGATAGGTAATCTTGATTTTGTTACTACTGTATATTAGGTAACGTGGGGTCTGACGGACTCCACGGAAAAAAAAACAACTTCCGTTTGAGATATTTCAAAATGCTTCAATACACAAATAATTCAACCTCTTATCTTTAAATAGGGCCAGAAAAAATAAAGTTTAATTGAAAAAATATATTTTTTTTTAAAGTTTATACAAAAATGATTAAATTTTAGGTATACAAATTTTAAAATTAAATCTTGCAAAATTGAAAAGTAATATCATGATTCCTTGGGTGGTCTGCAGTAGACCGATGTTGGGACCTTCTGTATACAAAAGGAGAAAGACAGCAAATTGAAATAAAAAAATCACAAGAGGACTCAACTGAGGTTACATTATAGGTAATCTGGGGTCTAACATACCCCAATGGCTCTATAGAGCAAAATCAGAGCCAGGTACAGCTATGACCCCATCATCCCCATGAAGAGCATCACTAGGCAGGAAGGTAATGAGACGGACAGATCTGTAGACCTTATGCTCATATTTTTAAAAATTAAATTTCGGGGACTGGGGTTTCTGAGACCCCACATTACCTATCTAGGAATATGCAACTAAATACCAGCTAAGAGAGGTGTAGGCACTTTTAACGTCTGCGTACTTACTGTGCTACCGGCATGAATATGTGTACAAATACATACATCCAGATGCGTAAATGTTTCTTCATTTTAGTAAACACTTTTAAAGGTTGCATTGATACAGTTGATAGTAAAAGAAGATCATTTGATACAGCTCGAACCACCTCCGCCTGCATATGATCTTTATTTGCATACGGTAAGTGTGTGAATATAAAGAGAGTCTGATACTTATTTCAAGAATTTTATTAATATGCCACTGGCTTACACTATTGAGAAGAAGATTTCTCTTTACAGTTCATATTTATTGACCATGATATTCAATACATAATATTATACTATATCTGTCCAAGCAAACTGGCCGTGCACTCTTTGCATGCTTTCAAAAAAAAATAATAATAATAATAATAAATTAACTTTAATACCGTACGAACTATCTTACAGACATTTCCTTATCAAAACTTAATTTGCAAGCGGGCAAAAAGAGAGAGAGAGAGAGAGAGAGAGAGAGAGAGAGAGAAGACTGACAAGCACACAAGTAGATGTTTGTTTTTTTCCTGTGCATTCAGAAAAAAAAAAAACTGGTAACTGCATACCCAGTCCTGCGATATCCCATAATACACTCACTGAGTCGTAGTCGCAGTAGTAGTGGTAGTAGTAGTGATAGTAGTATAGTAGTAGTAGTAGTAGTAGTAATAGTAGTAATAGTAGTAGTAGTAGTAGTAATGTAGTAGTAATAGTAGTAGTAGTAGTAGTAGAAGTAGCAGTAGTAGTTGTAGTAATAGTAGTAGTAGTAGTAGTAGTAGTAGTAGAAGTAGTGATGGTGGTGGTGGTGGTGGTACTACTATTACTGCTACTGCTATTACTGCTGCTGCTGCTGCAGAAGCAGCAGCAGCGGCGGGCGGCGGCAGCAATAGTATTAGTAGTAGTAGTAGCAGTAGTAGTAGTAGTAGTAGTTAGCGGATGGCAGCTCATTCTACATCATGTACTATAACGATATCTGCCCTCCTTCCCCTGTTTTGTATCCTTTATATGTTAGGATGACCCCCATAAAATAAATGGTGGGAATTGTTATATAGTGGAAGAGATTATCAAGGGAATAGACAAAATGACCTTGGAAGTTTCGCTGGAATCCATGTGTTCACTTTCCCCCGTTTCTGATCTTGCTTATTTTGGGGAGGGTGCTGATCTCCCAAGGAATCATTTAAGAGTCATACTCCTCAAATATCGCAGCATGGATTAGAGTCCACTGTACAACATACACGATCATAGCCATATTTGCCCTTCTTTCACTGTTTCCGAGAATTTTTAATTTGGTGAGGGGGGGTGACCCCCCTCAAAATCATGGTTGGAAAATCGTATAGCCTATAGTGGAAGACTGCGGAGTAACCAGGGGAACTCACTTGGGAAATTTCATTCAAATCCATCAAATAACTCTGGAGAAAATAGGGTCTGGTTAGTAGTTGGATGGGTGACCGCCTGGGAACACCAGATGCTGTTGGCATAACGTTCTCCCTACGTGTCAAGTGGGGTTGGTGGAGTATTAGTGCCCCTCCCCGTAAAACAACTAATTCTAAGCCCTTGGCCACCCCGTTTGGGATACACGGCGTCTGGCAATGAATGAAAAAAAATAATAGGGTACAGAAACACACACACAAACATACGCACACGCTGACAAGCTAAATCTTGCGCAACGGTATAGAAGGGTTATCGAAAATGATATCATCCTACTTCGCAGGACTGATAATAAAAACAAGAAGACCAGCACTTAAACATTTACTAGCGGCTTTTATAGTGGTCTGTTCATATACCAGGCCAAATATGCTGTGCTCCTGACATCAGACATCAGTAACACCGCCAGCAACAGGGCGATCACACGGTTATGCACATACAACCCCACACAGGCACAAATACAAAACCACGCTTCAGTGTTCACAGTTTAATTAGCATGCATCCTGAATTCCTGATATGACTGAATGGTGAGAGGAGGTGGTAATTATTGGGTAACTTTAGCATGGCGTGTCTGCAGTGAGCGGGAAAACGTAAAGTATATATATATATATATATATATATATATATATATATATATATATATATATATATATATATATATATATATATAAATATATATATATATATGTGGTAAATTGTGCGTTTTCGTACATGGGAGAACAAGGGTTCGCGCTCCGCTAGGGTAAGATACTTTGGGAGTGTTTTCCCGGCCAAGTACTGCTTTGGCGGACATAAGGGATGCTGTTGTTGAATCAGTGTCACATATTATAAAAGCATGCTTGCACCCAGTGGGCTTGCGCGGGCCGATTACACTTGGTTCACAGACTACACACATATCCAAAGCCGCTCCAACATTACAGTCACACTTACAAGCACTTCTCACCCTACATGCAATCTCTACCAGACAGCCTAAGCCACTTGGTAGAGATACATTGGCTGTATCGTCCCCACCAGTTGGAATAGGCCGGTCCTGCAATGAACACTCAAACGACTGATGATATATACTCTCTCTCTCTCTCTCTCTCTCTCTCTCTATGTATATATATATATATATATATATATATATATATATATATATTTATTTATTATGACAATACTAAGCAGGATTCTTCATTACTTCTCTGTTACCGTTGAAAAAATAAAAAATAAAACAGAAACACTCACGTACTATATGCAGTCAAACAGCATCACTTACAACAACGAAATAATGCTGAAACCATTTTACTTGTCTAACTCGTTCAACACGATGGCTTACAATAATGAAAGTATTACCTTACTGATATCATTTTGTTGAACTCGTTCAACGCGATAACTACAACTCCGTAATTTTGCAACTGCCTCAAATCGGTTTTCAAAATATACATGAATTACAGACTGAGAGTTTGAGAGACTGATTGACTGATTATTAGATGGAGACAGATATACTGAGGGAAAGACAAATAGATACGCGAACACGCAAGAAGATAAGGACATGAACAAGCACACTGACATACACTCATTTGAAGGCTATAGATCGCAAATCATATTGATCTTGGGATTAACAATTATGCTAATACTACTACTAACATAATATGATATTTTCTAGTTCTTGCTTGCAACTGTCATATCGGCATATTATATCTGTGCCTGAAAAAGTAATCCAGAAATTTTTCCATTGTTGTTTTATCATTTGCAACCCAAGTACGTAATCTATATTTCATTATCGCTAAATCCAGTCAATGATACTGAACTTACTGGAGACATTCTGAGCTAGGCAGGTTAGATAAGAGTCCGGACGCTCCTGAACATCTTTCCCAAAACAACTTATTTTGACTATTACACCGCACTGTCAGTCTTCGTATAGACAGATCATCTTATATCGCCATGCTCTGAATAAATAATGTGTAAAAGGATATTAACCCAGCTGTACAACAAAAATAAATAGCTAAGGAAAAGTTTCTAGGGAGTATCCTGAACCGGCGAGAATGCGTTCATGATCTTTGCTGGTCCCGTAACTAACAGAATGCTCCCTTAGGTATAATCCCTTTATAGCAGCGAGAGTAACAAACAATCTATGTACTATAGTTGAATGGGTTAATTACTTAAAATAATGTTGAGGAGCCACGCCGTTAAATAATATGTCCGTCTTTTTAAAAACTAGAGTTACTGACAGTAGTCTGATTACTAACATTTCTTTTTGTTGCAAGAACCATAAAATCAAACTGAAACGATCTAAGAAAAAAGTATACAGCACCTGCTTCTGATATATATATATTCTGATTAACAATTTTTTCCTGCACTTCGTGTTGAAAAATTATACCTGCATGCACAATGCTAACCTTATGTAACAACAAAATACACGTCCAATTTCTGCCGCCGATAAAAGAGTGGCTTTGCTGGAGTGAGGAAAAGTCTACAGAGCAATTAACTTGAGGCCCCCCAAGGGGGGAATCACACCAACCGCGAGCCGAAACATATCTAGCGCAGCTCGGAATATGACCTTGACCTTGGCCTATTCTCACCAATTTCAAACTCCTAGGAGATTTTCATCCCTAATACACACCTGTACAATTTTGTGAAGATATCTCGAGCGGTCGCAAAGTTATCGTGGTAACAGACACACAGACCTTGACCTACTTCCACCAATTTCGAACTCGTAGATTCTCATCCCAACTACATGCCTGTTAAATTTTGCGATGATATTTTGAGCGGTTGCGAAGTTATCGTAGTAACAGACACACAGACCTTGACTTACTTTCACCACTTTCGAACTCGTGATCGATTTTTTTTCCCTACTACACAGTCACATTTTTTTATGGTATCATGACCGGTTGCGAAGTTACCGTGCTAACAGAAACACGGACAGACGGAGACAAGGACAAATTGAAAATAATACCAGCTTCGCTATCCCAGCTGGTAATTAAGAGGCCTCGGGCTGCTGGCGTTCCCTGAGCCCCGACGCCACGTCCCTTGCAGCCAGACAATTCAGGTCAATGGGCTCCATGAGGTTCCTAAATATTTTTTATACTTGTTGTCATCCTCCGTAAAGTTGGGATTGCTGTAGTTGTGATTAAGTTTGTTGCTGCTGTAGGCAAAAGAAGACGGCCCTGCCCAGACCTAGCCAGTTAAGGGTCTAACTTTTTCTACGACACTCCTAGTTTCGTGTTATTTATTCTCGTCATTTGTGGGAGTGATTTTTTCCTTTGTTAAATGTTGTAATTTCCTGTTTATTCTCGGCTGCAGGGATGGGGACTACTGTTATCTGTGAAGGTCTCATTGCTGTACTATTAACTGAAGTAGAAGTTGTCGTTGTAGCTATATAACTGTTGCTTGTTTAGTGGTAGCCGTTCTTGAAGCAGTTAATTAAGTACTTATGGGTTATTCACTTCCCCTGAGTCGCGCTGCTATGCCTCTTGTACACAACCAGTTCAGTGAGCACTGGGTTAGCTGATTTGACAACACTCATGACAAATTTTAATGGATATCTTTGTGTCATAAGGCTGGGAATACTATACTGTAGATAGATTCATACTATATATTGTTACTGTTGCTTATTTCAGAGTGCGCAGTTGGCTTCCTGGTTCACTCACATTCACAGTTACAGTAGGGCTGTTTACCTTCTCCTGTTGCTGGGATGCTGAATGTTGTAGTTGTTGTTGTAGTTGCAGCTGCTACTTATTTAGCCTTAAGCGATACTCGTCCCCAGAGCCCCACTACTACGTCTCATGCAGCACTCACGTCAGCGGATAGGCGGCAGGCCTACACATCTAGTTGGCTCCATGATGCTTCAAACTTCATATTTGCAGATTATTTACACGTCATTTGTATAACTGTGAATATTGTTGTTATAGTTATAGTTCTAGATGGTATAGTTGCTGCTCTTTGGTTCAGTGATGCTCACAACTTCATTATTGCTGTTTATTCTTGTTCGCTGTAGTGATGATTATATTGCTCTAGAGGTGACTGTAGAAGCTGTAGTCCTTCTTGGTGTTGGGACACTGGGAGATATGTAGGAATGACAAGGATTTATGTGGTAGGTGGGGGGCGCTCATCATCCACTTACTCTATGTAGTGCTGTTCTCGGGTAACTGCCCTTTCCTCTCTTCCTTCCTTCTTTCATTCTTTCCTCTTCTGTCTTTCTTTCCTTCTTTCTTTCCTTTTCTGTCAACGGGTGACTTTACACTGAGTGACATGCCAAAGAATTTCCTGTACACCAGGAAACCATATACTACGCTGCGTGGTAACCATACAACCAAACTATGGCGCCTGGTGGTTTAGTGGTTTATTAAGGCGCTCCATCAGAATTGAGCCGGCGAAGGTTTATATCCAAGGGATGGTTGGGGTTTATTGCTCACATAATGCCACTCAGGGATGAGTGAGGCTGGACACTCTCATCTGAAATGTTTAGGACCAACTTGCCTTGCCCCGGGGTACTACGCTTCTCATACGGCAAAACAGGATTAGATAATGGTGATGATGATGATGATGACAAGGATTGCTGGGGGGTGGAAGAGTAGTAAAATGAAGGGGTCAGTGGAGGGAGATGAAAACGACTAGAAAGCTGGCACAAGGAAATGGAAGTGACATATAATTAACAGGAGTCATATGAAGAGAGAAAGGGAGAAGGGATGGGGAGACGAACTGAAATTTTGCAGGGCAAAGACAAAGAGGAATATTGCAAGAAAAGATTTGGAAGGCTCGCATAAGCGAAGGTCAGTGGAAGATTGACAGGACACAAATTGTGAGGTCAAAAGAAGACTGTATATTAACTTAAGCAAAATCTGTGCAGGAGAGGATTGATGTTTCTGAAATTTTACGTGTGACGGATGATATCTCAAAAGGGTTGGTATGCGTGGTCTTACCCACCTCTTTTAGTTACAAAACACATGGATGTGTGTTGCCATTATGACTAAGTTATTACTGTTAATTCTATGTGTGATTAATGTCTCATATTACTGAGGGTAACTTGTTACCACACTCAATATATCTGTTAGCTATGTAGAAATACTGCGCACATGCGTTCTGGATTTAATGCATATATATTGCCTTGACACTGAATGTCATACAATAAGCATGAGGCGGAGTTCGTTATTCATAAACCTGGTTCAGGAAAGACCCCATTGCTGGTTATGAATCAAATCAGTGCCATCTTCCAGCAATACCACATTTTACAATATTAACACGCTTTACAGTTGCCTTATCACATGCTTATCAGTACGACGAAAGATAATGCACTGTAGTATAAACCTACCTAAACTACTTAGAGAGAGCGGTAACCATTTACTGGAAGATATAGACCACTACCGAAATTAATGATCAGGTTTTCACCGATCCTGTAAAATAATAAACTTACAATTCATTTTTATGTTATTTACTCTCAGTTTAAAATATGTTATCGTCAATTATTTCATAAGGCTGTTTACAATATTACAAAACGATTAACGAATGTGACAGAAATCATCGCTATAAATCGACATACGGCATCCACACTATACCTTTTTTACTCTACAGTAACTTGGCCTGAAGCTGCAATCTCTACACCTCCAATGTTGTGTTTTAACAACAGATTACCACTAGAATATGATGCTAGTCACGAGCAAGTGCTATGGGAAGGACATAGAACCGCAGCATTTTTTTTCTTTCTGTCACTGAACTACATGAAATAATCTGCAATTGTACGAAAATCTGGGCCAAGTTAGAATAAAAACGGTATAGTAAAGAGCTACAAACCTCCAGCTCTCTCATCTCTCGTATCCTAACATTCATCACACATGGTCTCATTGATTCCCAAGTTCCCACGAAGTAGGAACACAAGTTTGCTTTAGCTGCTGTACAAGAAAAATTGCTGAAATGTTGCAGGGCACAGGGGAATAATGCAAGGGCATATGAGAAAGATTTGGTAGATGAAGGAAAGATAATTAAAAACTGAAAGAACCACAGGACTGCCGTAGGAAAACAGACGGAAGATGGGGGGACATCAAAACGATAGGAGACAGGGAGAAATAAGTGTTGCAGGGCAGACACTGAGAGGAATAAATGTAAAAGGAAAAAGGAGGGGGGAAAGGAATGGACCGCATAACAGAAGTCGTTGGAGGAAATGTGGAAGGGAGAGGGAGTGAGTCACGCGAAGAGGGAACATAGAGATAATCTGAAATGTTGCGGGGCAAACACACTGAGGAATAATAACTGGGGAGCAGGGACGAGAGAAAAGGGGGCAAGAGGGAGACTGAAAAGCTACACAAGGGAAAATGTTGGGTGAAGTTTGGATGATGGATGCTGACAGGCAAGAGACAATTCTGGGGTCTCAGGGGGCAAGGAAGGATGATAAAAGACAAGAAGAAAAATGGAAGGAAGACTGAATTAAAAAGTTGACAAGATTTCGTCTAGATAGTGAGCAAAATGTGGAGGGATAGGAAGGACAGGGGCAGAAAATATAAGAATGAAAATCTAGGCGCAGAGAGAGAGAGAGAGAGAGAGAGAACGAAAAAGCATATGAACAAGGGAACGGGGACAAGGCGTACTTGTGTGTATTAATTAGAACTGCACTCGCTGACTAATCAAGGAGGATAGAGGATGAAGGCAGTGTGAACAAGGAGTTAGGAGGGAAATACGTGTCATGTAAGATGAAAAAATTAACGATGAAGAAAGACGGAAGGAAGGATGAAAGCAAGAATGAAAAGCTAATGTGGAATAAAATGAAAACAACATTGAAGCAAGAAAGAGGCAGGAAGAATGTGCACAAGAATAACAAAGGATGAAACAGTATGGACAAGTACATAGGAGGCAAGAAAGAGTGAGGCAGACGGAAGGATATTGTATGAGGGCAGTATGAACGTGTGCGGTGGGAGGAAGGAGTGCCGTTGCGTGTACTAATTATGTCTGCATTGGCTGAGAACGCATGGAATGGGAGTACACTGGGCGCCAGTACACTGGGCGCCTCAGAAACTATGGAAAATTCGTTCGGGGTGACATAAATGAGAGCTTGTGGAAAAATTTCGGAACAGCAACATCTTTTTGGAGACCATATTTTAACCTCGCGGCTCCCACATCTCTCCCTCTCTTCCTCCCTTTCTTTCCTTTCTCTCCCCTTTCCAATCTCCCCTCTCTCTCTCTCTCTCTCTCTCTCTCTCTCTCTCTCTCTCTCTCTCTCGCTCGCTCGCTCTCTCTCTCTCTCAAACATATATCCCCACTACATATGCACAAAATAAACCTAAATTCCCTACCAGGCATTATTTCCTTACACATAAACACACCAAACCAAACACAAATTAAAGTCAGTCATCAGAAACAGCAAGCAAAAATTTCATCAGGCCTGAATTCCGAGTTAAATCAACACACACGGCCAACTGATCCAGCGTCTTCGGTCAATAAGGGGCCTGGGCGAAATCATAAGACACTTTTATATTTAATCATTCCTGTCGCATGTGTACTGTTACCGAAAAAAAGACTGTGGTGACAAATACTTCAACCTTTATATACTTGTTCCTGGCGATAATACCTTAGCCCTTCTGAAGAACTGCAAATTCATTTTTTTTTTTTTTTGCTTTTTTGTCTCTAGGTAATAATGCTGTTACATGAACTCAGTGGATGTTTGAAGCTCGAAGGTTGGCAGAATAACGCGTAGACCCCTTCAAAAATGTGTGTCGATATTTACCCCTGCCTTCACTTTTTTCTCACGTAATTAACTGGGCCATGGTAATAATATCATCATCCACAATGGGCAGAAATACAAACAAGGCCTTACTCTATTGTTTTCCTTTATAATTTTCGTGGCTAGTGGCCTGCACAGTGAATAAAAAGATAAAAATGGCGACATTTATCTCAAAATTCACTTGCTAATGATGTAAATACCACACCCTGAACAATTTACCTTCGTCTATAATTTAAAGAACTGTTAAACACACAGAATGAAAGTGTAAGTGGCTGGGGAATGGCTGGGAGAAGAAAGGTGGTGAGAAGGGAGAAAGAGATCAGTATGATGGAAGTAGTGGAAGCAATGAAGAAAGTCAAAAGGGGAAAAGCTCCAGGAATTGATGGGGTGTGTGGTGAAATGATGAAGCATGCGGGAAAGATGGCAGTAGAATGGATACGGAAGATGTGCAGATTGGCCTGGGAGGAAGGTAGGGTCCCGGAGGATTGGAAGTCAGATATAACTATTCCCCTGTACAAAGGAAAAAGAGTAAAAGAAGTGTGTGGTAATCACAGGGGCATTTGTTTTTTTAGTGTAACAGGCAAAGTATATGGTAGGATACTTATTGACAGAGTTAGGGTTGGAAGAACAGGGAGTTTTAGGAAAGGAAGAGGTTGTGTAGATCAGATATTCATCCTTTGGACTTTGGTGGAAAAGTTCCTAGGGAAGGGAAAGAAGTTGTATGCGGCCTTCATGGGTTTGGAGAAAGCATATGGCAGTGTGAATAGACAAGGAATGTGGGAAAATACTGAGAATATATGGAGTAAATTGAAGTTGTTGAATGCCATGAAGAACATGTATGAGGGTGCTAAGGCTGCAATGCCTGTGGATAGTGAAGTGAGTGAATTTTTCTACCTGAATGTTGGACTGAAACAGGGATGAGTCATGCCTCCATGGTTGTTCAATCTGTACATGGATGGGGTTATAAAAAGGTACAAGGTAGAGCGGTGGATGTTCGAGCGGTCCTAATGAGACATGGCAGCTTTTGAAAACTTTCTGTGTTGTTGTTTGCAGATGATACTGTACTGTTGAATGAAGACGGGGAACTGCAAGGCTTGGATGATGAGTTTGGGAGAGTGTGTAAGAAACTGAATCTAAGGCGAATATAGGGAAGAGTAAAGTTAAAGTCGTCGAGAAAAATGAAGTCACTGAATGTACAATGAGGCTGCATGGGGAGGAAATGGACAATGTGAGTGCATTTAAGTACTTGGGTAGCGTGATGAGTAAGGATGGAAGTTGGGAGGAAGAAGTGCTTGAAAGACTACAGCAAGGAAGAAAAGTTGATGGTTCTTTGAGAGTGGTGGTAAGAAATAGGGAAGTGAGTATTGATGTAAAAAAGTCTTTTCACGATAGAATTGTGTTGCCAGCTCTAATGAATGGAAGTGAAGCTTGGACCTTGTGGGAAGGACACAAGTCAAGAGTGAGAGCAGTGGAAATGGTTTATTTGAGAGAAGCATGTGGTGTTACGTGGAGAGACAGAATGACAAATGAGGAAATGAATGAGCGTTGTGTTGTGGATGTGGATGTGAAAGAATGCGTTGGGAGAAATACACTGAGGCGATTTGGCCATGTGGAGAGGATGGAGAGCGAGAGACTAAGGAGAGGAGTATTTGTGAGTGAGGTGGAAGGAAGGAGAGGGAAAAGGAGGCCGAAGATGAGATGGAGGGATGGAGTGGAGAGGTGTATGAGAGAGGGGTGTGTGAGCTGGGGCAGAGCAGTGAAATGGCGGGCGACAGGACGACGTGAAGGAGATTTGTTTTTGGTCACCCCTTGCGGGATTGGGGCGTCTGGCAATAAATAGACTGTACTTGCCATCTTGCATGCTGAGCTGTAAAAAAACAAACAATGACAACTAAAATATACTGCCAGTCTTTATGAAGTGCTGTTCTGTCATTCTGCCATTAAACTAGGGAAACAAGCTGAAAACTGATAAAAATATCAACCAAAAGGGTGTACAAACCAGGGGCACGTCACAGGACTGCACTTTTTTCTCTCACCAATTTCATGATCGGTGCAGAAACAAAAACGAAAAAAGAAAAAAAGAAAGGAAAATGAGACTACCTTTACCGTAGTCTTTACTAATTTTTGACGTGACATTTAAAGGCCACTTGAATAACTGCAGGTTCACTTTGCTTCGTTCTGACGACGCTTGGTAAAAAATAAAAATGCTGTGATATAATCCTGTCTGACTATAAAGCTTACCGAGAAAATTACCTGGAAAGTATTAACGGTTATTTCTTTCGTATTCTGAAGGTCATGGGAAAATTGGTTTGATTATTTTAGTCCGATGATGTACCACAGTATTCAGTTTTTGCTGTCTTCAGGCTACTTTAGAGGAGTAGACTGTAGCACCAGTCGAGCAGGGCAGTACTTCCAAGGTGGATGGAAAGCTGATGACAGGGAGTGCTGGAGCTCTCGTTTCTTCAGCCCTCAGGACTAGTTCCTGATCATCGCCCTTTGCTGAACTTTTTCAGTGTCTCAGTTACACAGAGAGTAGGCCAGCATGCTCTCCAATACAAATTTCTCTAACTATTTACACCAAACTACATGCACAGTACATACTACACTTCCTTTTCCAAAAATAAAAAACAAACCATGGCGTCTCATCACCCAGCCTCGGAGTCCCCAGGGGGGTGGACCACAATTGCCCCCACTTTCCGCCCCTCTCCCGGTGACAACTCGAGGTGCCTGGAACCACTGTCTGACTCTCTTCTTCTTCATTTCTGCAACATTCGCGGCCTTTCCTCTAACTTTCGCTCTGTTGAGCACCACCTCGCCTCCTCTAAATTTACCTTCTCTTTCTAACTTAGATTCAGCTGTCTGAGGTAACTGACAGCAAACCCTTTTCTGTATCCTCCTACTTTCTCTATACTCATTTCAAAGCCAAAGGTGGCTGTTGTGTATATATACGCAACAACTTATCTTGCTCTCGTGTTCCTGAACTCGATTCTTCTGAATTCTCTACACTCTGGCTTCGGCTTTCCTGTCATTCTCTGACTAAATATATCTGTGCTGTTTACTTATCCCCTAATTCTACTGACTATCAAAAATTCTTCGACTATCTTACTTCTACAATGGAACACATTGTATCCATTTCTCCTTTCTCTGAAATCTCTGTTCTAGGAGATTTCAATGTTCACCACCACCTTTGGCTCTCCTCTCCTTTCACTGATCCACCTGGTGAACAAGCCTACATCTTTTCTATCCTTAATGACCTAGAGCAGCTTGTACAGCACCCTACCCGTATCCCAGACCACCTTGGAGAGAGCTCCAACATACTTGACCTTTTCCTTACAACTAATCCTTCTGCTTACACTGTTAATCTATTCTCTCCATTGGGCTCCTCCGATCACAACCTTATCACCTTAACCTGTCCTATCACTCTGGTACGGCCTGTGGACCCTCTAGGGCAGGGATTCTCAACCTGGGGTACGCGTACCCCCAGGGGTACGTGAGAGGAATTTTGGGGGTACGTGACAGGTTTCTCAAAATACTTCGGCTTTTGATAACTGCAAACCTGTTTGTAGAAAGTGGCCTACATGTGCTAGGCTAGATGTGTCCTGCACTAGAACCAGGACACTAAGTGACAACGTTAACAAGGAAACTCTTGGAGTTATGTCATTTGAGAGAAAGCTCTCTTGGACTACACTTGCCACACAACCTTGCAAACCCATAATACAGTAGTCACCCTTGCTCGTTTTCTATCGATCACTCTCCTCACGCGTACCGAGCAGGTACCAAAGCGAGACGCACTGTTCGCCTCTCACTGTCACCCACTCACCACTCTTCCCTCACTACCCTCACCCTCAGGTACGTTGAGATCTGCTTCATGGTTTCCAGTGTATTTGTAGTCTGATTTTTTTTCCTCGTTTAAGTTGTCATGGATTTTGCTTGCGGCTACGAAGTCATGTGCCTACACTACAGCCATAATAACTGGTAATAGTTTCATGGCCAAGTTTGTGGTTTTCAATTACGTCTGCCAACGGCGGTTGCGGCAGAGACTGTGATCATCGATGTATGTATGTTTGTCCGTCTGCCTGTTAGTTAGTAAATTCATTACCGTACCCAGCTCATATATGGGGGGTGAGTGTAAGTCTATTATAGGACCTGGACTGACCCATAAATTCTCAGACAATTATTGTTGTCATTACGTACGATGCTGATGAATTCATGGGCACATCTAGTAATAGATTTTATATACTGATAGATTTATGAGCAGATTTTTTTTTGTCATCACACACCGATAAATTCATGGACACATTTGTTATCATTTACTGATGAATTCCTGGACGCATATATGTTCTGACGAATTCCTGGGCAAGTTTGCTGGGAAAGTGTACCAATGAATTGATGGGTACATTTGTTGCCATTATGTGACTGTGTGGTGTGCAGTATTACCCTGTGGTGCGCAGTATGACAGTGTGGTGTGGTGACTTGTCTGTGTGGTGTGCAGTGTGACAGTGTGGTGTGGTGACTTGTCTGTGTGGTGTGCAGTGTTATTGTGGTGTACTGTATGACTAGTTATAAGCTGTATATAACACCACTACCTCACAGTCACAGTTATTGGAAAAATGTGTCTGATTTAGTTCTGTTTTATTATTATTTTTTTTTTATGCTATTCACACACACAGTGACTTACCTATCACTGTTACTAGTTACAAGTTGCAACTAGCTGCAAGCAGCACTAGTTCACTGTCACAATGATCGAAAACTGTCTGCTATAGTTCTGTTATTGTAAATGTATTGCATGCTAGCAGCCAGTCACATAGTGTTTCCCTATGACAGCAACTAGTTCCTATCAACACTACCTCATAGGGACATACTCACATTAATTGAAAAGTTTGTCTGCTCCACATATATAACACAATTTAAACTTAATAAACTAAGTCAATAAACCATGCATTTCTTTTTACCCTTCCTGATGCTGCATTGTGGGTAAGGGGTACGTGACCAATACTGAAAGACTTCAAGCGGTACATAATATTAAAAAGGTTGAGAATCCCTGCTCTAGGGAAACGTCGCCTGTGGCATTTTGGAGCCGCGGATTGGGAGGCCCTCAGGCAGTACTTCTTTGATTTTCCATGGAATGATTATTGCTTCCATGCCCGGGAGCCACCTGAGTGTGCCTTGCGCATTACGGAGGTTATTCTCTCGGCATGGAAGCATAAATTCCTTTCTCATATCCTTTGACTAACGCAAGAAAGCCTTGGTTTAATCACGCTTGTTCTAATGCTGTCCACAACAAGGAGACGGCCTATAAAAAGTACCAGAGCCAACCCACCCCTGAATCACATCATCTTTACGTTTCTGCCCGGAATCGTGCTAAGTCTGTTCTTCGCTCTGCCAAAAATAATTTCATCCGTACTAAATGCTCTCAACTCTCCAACTCGAATTCTTCCCGCTCCTTCTGGCACCTTGCCAAAAACCTTTCTAACAACTTTACCTCATCATCCTTCCCTCCTCTTTTCTACTCTGATGGTTCTGTAGCTATTTCTTCTACTGATAAAGCAGATCTGTTCGCACAGACTTTCTCCTCCAATTCTACCTTAGACGATTCCGGTGCTGTTCCTCCATCACTTCCCGCCTCTGACTTCCTCATGGCTGATATTAAAATTTCTTCAGCTGATGTATTTTCTGCCATCACTGGCCTCAATACTAATAAGGCATATGGGCCTGATGGAGTCCCTCCTGTTGTTCTCAATAACTGTGCTTCTGTTCTTACACCCTGCCTATGCAAACTCTTTCGCCTTTGTCTGTCAACTTGTACCTTTCCTTCTTGCTGGAAGTTAGCTCTCATTCAGCCAGTCCCAAAGAAGGGTGACCACTCCCAACCCTCCAACTATCGTCCAATTGCTTTAACGTCCTGTATTTCAAAAGTTTTCGAGTCAATTCTCAATAGAAAAATTTTAAGGCATCTCTCCTCTCACAACCTTCTTTCTGATCGTCAGTATGGGTTCCGTCAGGGACACTCCACTGGTGATCTTCTCACCTACCTTTCAGACTCCTGGTCATCCTCCTTTCGGGACTTTGGCGAAAGCTTCGCCATTGCACTTGAATCTCAAAGGCTTTCGATCGAGTCTGGCATAAATCTTTAATTTCCAAACTGCCCTCTTACGGTTTCTATCCCTCTATCTGTGCCTTCATCACTAGCTTCCTTTCTGGTCGTTCTATAGCCGCTGTTGTAGACGGCCATCGTTCTTCTCCTAGATCTATCAACAGTGGTGTTCCTCAGGGCTCTGTCCTATGACCAACTCTCTTCCTTCTATTCATCAATGACCTTCTAAGCTGTACATCTAACCCTATCGACTCATACGCTGATGACTACACCCTTCACCTTTCCATTCGGTTCCCGCAACATCCACCTCAGCAGTTACTTCAACAAACAAAGGATGAGGCTATGGCACACCTAATGTCTGACTTGGCTCGTATCTCTGACTGGGGTAAAAATAATCTGGTTGTTTTTAATGCATCAAAGACGCAGTTCTTACACCTATCAACCCGTCAAAATCTTCCACAGGTATACCCACTAATGTTTAATAATATTCAGCTTAATCCTGCATCATCCTTGAACATGCTTGGGGTTTCCTTTACTCGAGACTTGTCTTGGATAGATCATATTACATCTCTTGTAAAATCTGCTTCCAAGAGATTGGGTGTGCTAAGCCGACTCCATTCTTTCTTTACCCCTGCACAATTGTTGACTCTATACAGGGGTTTTATCTGCCCCTGTATGGAGTACAACTCTCATGTGTGGGAAGGCTCCCCACACACAGCTCTTCTCAATAGGGTGGAGTCAAAGGCTTTTCGTCTCATTAACTCTCCTCCTCTTACTGACGTCCTTCAACTTCTGTCACTTCGCCACACTGTTGCATCTTTATCTCTTTTCTATCGCTACTTTAATGGTCACTGCTCCTCTGAACTGTCTGCATGCATTCCTCCACCTCTACGACGGGCACGTAGCACCCGTCTAGCAGCAAACTCTCATCCCTTTTCTGTCCAACTCTCTAATGCAAGAGTTAACCGTTACTCCCAGTCCTTCATTTATGCAACAGGTCAACTCTGGAACTGTCTCCCCCTGTCTGCATTTCCTGCTGCCTATGATCTCCAGTCTTTCGAATGCAGTGTGTCCAGGCATCTCGAAATGAAAGGATCTTGAATTTGGCTCTCTCTTGTATTTTGTTTTTCTCTTAGAGGGAACTCTTATTGCGGGCTCATGGCCTTTGGTTCCTTCTTCCTCGCATAAAGAAAAAAAAATTAATTTGAGAGGAACCTTCTCGTACTTTACACGCAATAAGAGGCTATAACTATCCCATCTATCTATCTATCTATCTATTGCCAGACGCCTCAATCCCGTTTGGGGTGGCCACAAACAAATCGCCTCCAATTCGCCCTGTCCCCCGCCATTTCACTGCCCTGCTCCCAACTCACACCCCTCTCTCTCATATACCTCTCCACCCCATCCCTCCATCTCATCCTCGGCCTCCCCCTCCCTCTTCCCCCCTCCACCTCACTCACATACACTCTCTTCGTCAGTCTCTCACCCTCCATCCTCTCCACATGGCCAAACCACCTCAGTGTGTTCATCATAACGCTTCCTATCACATCCACATCCACACCGCAACGCTCCTTTATATCCTCATTCGTCAGCCTCTCTCTCCATGTGTCTCCACAGGCTCCTTTTAAATAACTCATTTCCACTGCTCTCACTCTTGACTTGTGTCCTTCCAACAACGTCCAAGCTTCACTTCCATACGTTAGAGTTGGTATCACAATACTGTCATGTAGTAACTTTTTCACTTCCATGCTCACTTCCCTGTTTCTTATCACTGCTTTCTAGTTAGAACAAAAAATTCATAACCTTTGTAAATTAGCCCCGTAGCAAAAAATAAACAACATAAATAGATAAATAAAGAACAAGTCATCGTGATGAAGGTGTTAAAAATAATTCCTCTCGGTATTTTGTACTTAGATCATGTAACCTGTTTAAAATCCTGGAACTGTTCACACTCACGATTTAGCAACTTGCTGTGGCGGTGATGCTGGGCACACAACAGTGATCATGGGCAAGAGAACAGTGCTCATCATCTGGGTTAACTTTCTTGCTCCCTGGAGTATTCGGCAACTTTACATTCTCTTCAAACGGTAACTTGACTTACTCGTACTCTGCCTCGCTCACCTCAATAACTCACCTCACTCACCTCAATCACCCACTCATCTCACTTACCTCAGTCACTCACAGAACTCACCTCACTCACTCACTCAATTAACGCTCCTTACTTACCTCTCTCACTCACTCAACTCACCTCACTAACTCACTTCAGGCACTCGTGTCACCTCACCCACCTCAGTACTCACTCAGCTCACCTCATCAACTCGTTTCACTCACCCCAGTCACTCAATCATCTCACCTCACTAACTTACTCAACTCACAAACTCACCTCAGTCACCCACTCGCCACCTCACTTACCTCAGTCGCTCACTCGTTACCTCAGTCGCCTCATTATTAACACAGCTCATCTAACTCGCTCACTCACCTCAGTCATTCTTTCAGTTCACCTCACTAATTCATCTAAGTCACTCAGTCACCTCAATAACGCACCTCACTCACCTCATTCTCTACTCGCTAACTCAATTCACTCACCTCAATCACTCACTTAACTCACCTCACTCACTCAACTCACCTCACTAACCCACGTCATTCACCTCATTCACTCAGCGACATGTCTCTCTCTCTCTCTCTCTCTCTCTCTCTCTCTCTCTCTGTCTATTGTTCTTTGCCCTTTTTCTATTTTTATAACAGAACTGGAGGAAAGCAAGCGTTTTCTGTGTGTATCCGTGTGGCAACAATGTTCCATAAAGTATAAGTATGTGAAGTTAAACTGCGGCCAGCTTGGGGAGAGTAAATTCCACCCCGCTGGATATTACTGACGAGTTCCATACTTCTCCATCTTCTATAAATCTATATATTTATATGTATTATCTATCTATCTATCTACCTATATAATCGAAGACTGTTTATAACATGTTACACCATATTCCAGTACTATAAGCTGAGTACCTATTTAAGTGTTCAGAAACATTTACCTAATATCCACTGGATGGAAGAGTGATTGGCACATTACGAAAGAAATTGATGAATGGAAAATCTGGGGAAAAATTAAGGTGGTAAGAGTACGTCATATATTGACGTTAGATACTCTAAGTGGAAGTGTTTATTTTACGTACTAAGCTTATTTTATAGAGCAACTGTTCTGTAGGTGCTGAGCATCACGTGTGGTGAATAATGGTCAACAAACGTGAAAGAATATTTCAGTACGACTGTGCAGGCATAACTTGCAAACTACAGTACATGAAAGTGAGGTAGTAAAGGATTAACGAAAGTATAGAGGAAGCGTGGTTTTGACAGATTAGAAATAAACCATTTTGTAATGAACACACAATTGCGCATAGGAGCGTGCAAGGAGCATATATGGATTTAGGATATAAGGAGGGGGGGAGGGGATAGTGTGGGGGAAGGTAGGCTGCCGAACACACTTTCTCTTGATCCAACCAAAGCTATGGAACTTGAAAGGTAAATGACGCGACGTCCTTTTAATCTTAGACCCTTCACTACGATGGCGTCTTTAGTTTATTATTGTTATTCCCAAACGATCTTAATGGGCTTTATTATAGCGCTTGTGATGAAGAGTTTAATGGATATTGTTTCTGTCCCTTCCACTACATGCATGAGGCCTCCCTAAAGCTGAATACCATCATTTTACAATAGAAGGGGGAAAAATACACAGACATTATCACCTTGAAGTGGTTGAGTATAAACTAATTCTTAAATATCCATCAACCCCTATTCCTATAATTCCACCTACACCTACTGAATATCTTTCCCAGTATCTGCTCATACATCTTACTTTGCCTTTACATTTACGCCTTTTTCATGTATTTACAACTACGCGTAATAATACTGCTACATTACTCGCTTATTCTTGCTATTGCATCTTTTTCTAATTCTTCACCGGCATCTCTTTCTCTTGCCCTTATGATCTTTGCCTACACCTTCCCTATCACTACTTCTACGCCTACACCTACATCTTCCTTATACTTATCTATACCTACTCACCTGCATCCCTACTCATACGTATATAGGTATCCCTAGCCTTACACATTCCTTTCTCACAACACCTGCAACGATACTATGACGCTTACACCTACACTTGTCGCTAACGCTATACTCTCTCTGTGCCTACACCTACAAATTACAAGTACACTTTCTTCTTCCCCATTCTCTTCCTGTACAGTTAACCCAGCTCCTTCCACCTTAGTTACCACCCAGCAAAGTGTTCATTTCCCCTCCCTTCCTCCCTACCTTACCCTAACAAATCAGAACGCGGGTATTTTGTCAAGAGGGAGTCTGCCATTAACCCCCCCCCCTTTTCTTTTCAGCATTTTAAAACAGGTAATTCTTTCGATGACCCTTGAAAAATCTGTGCAAGTATGGTATTAAGAAAAATCGGTCCTTTGCTGCAACAACTAAAACGGGCATAATATATATATTCGCCTTTTTCTCCAGTTGTTTTTGCTGACCTGATTCAACTGCGTATATATCTGACGGTACCAACGAGGGAAAAATAAATTCGTTTCCATAGTGAAAAGGTCAACCACATCACCGAGAAATATTGTGGATACTATTTTTTGCTCTTTCCTTGGCGATTCTGTTCAGTTTCTGGGGAACTTCTCGAAATGAAGGAGTTGCATGCAGCCAATATTAACCTCTGAAGTACTAGAAATTTTTCCAAATTGCATTATAATCGTATGATAATAATAAGAATAGTGACTAAATGATATCATTTGAGTGATGTGATTAGTTGTATCATCATCAAACCACACTGAATCACAACAATACCCTTACCCCTTCTCAACAGCGCAGACAGAATCGGATGTCTGAAGATCGAAAAATTACAAACTAAATGTCTCAGTGAAATAACAAAGGGTAAGGCAAACCCACAAAATCAAATGAGAAGAAAAGTATGTAGAATAATAATTAAGGAAGAAAAAAAACTTCAAAAGTCACAAATTAAGCTAGATGATTGTGGTAGGTGGGGGCTCTCACCATCCACTCACTCGATGTAGTGCTGTTGTCGGGTGTCTCCCCTTTCCTCTCCTCCATCTCGTTCCTTCCATCCTCTTCTGTTTTTCTTTCCTTCATCCTTACCTCTTCCTTCTGCCTGTGGGTGACTCTACACTGAGTGACAAGCCAAATGGTTTCCTGTACACCAGGAAACCATTTACTACGCTGGGTGGTAAGCATATAACCAAATTTTGGCACCTGGTGGTTTAGTGGGTAATTATTGCGCTCCAATCGGATTGAGCCGGTGAAGGTTTATATCCAAGGGGTGGTTGGGGTTGATTGCTCATGTAATGCCACTCAGGGATGATTGAGGCTGGTCACTCTCATCTTAAATGTCGGGACCAATTGCCTAGCCCTGGGCTCCTACGCTCCTCATGGGGCAATGTAAGATTGGATGATGGATGGATGGATGAAAAGTACGACGACGAGCCCAAAGTCTGACCTTGACCCGGAACCTTGATCTTGTATCGATTTTCACCTTAGCATAATAATATCGTCTTTTATCCATGCACAGTCTATGTATACCAGTGGTACTCAATTGGCGGACCATGGTCCAAATCCGGACCGCGATGAGCTTTTGTGTGGACCCCAGCACCTTCCTGTCCCTAAAAAGAAGGAATAAATAAGTAAATAAATTGTCTTTAACGTGGATCAGTAATTAATAGCAGTTTTTAAATTTTACTGTTTTTCTTGCTCCAAAATCGCCAGTGAACACCTTCATCATTACTTTAGACTAGCGGTCACATGATTTGTACCAACGTTTAGGGAACTATCAAGAAAGAATACACGTCAGTTTTCACACTAATAAAGTAATGATAATTCAGTCACTCAGTGACAGGTCTATATTAGTAATATTTACATTTACAGTCCATGTGAAAACTGATCCTCTTTCCCTCAACAAAGAAATATTATTTTTAAAATCCAAACTATACTATACTTACCGTACCGCACTATTATGTAATATTATGTGTGTATTACTGAAAAATGTGGAATTTCTTTTTCAGTCACCCTCCCTTCTGCTACAGAACAGTTGAATTTTGACCCTTCACATATGCTTACCAAGACCTGCAGTATTTTACTGTTATTTTTTTTTTCCATTTTATTTCTCCCAGGGACCCTATTCAGCTAGTAGAATGGATGGTTACTTCTAGCATAAATGTACATTCAGTTATTTATTTTGAGAAAATTGATTTTTGTAGTTTATTTTCATCAACATTTTGAGGCAAAAAAAAAAAAAAAAAATCCAGGTAGCCTGAAATACGTTGAAGTGTGTGTTCTTATTTGTCTCTTATTACCACATTTTGAATTAAGAATTTCATCCGGACCGTTGTCACGTAGGAAACTGTGTGTCTGGACCTTCACACATAGAGTAACTGAGTACCCCTGATGTATGCAGTTTAATCCTAACTTACTCAGGTATTCATGAGATATTTGGTTAACATGCATACATACATACATACATCACATTACTTGCATACATTACATATCCTACAGTACATACACGGAAACAGACGATAAAAATAGGTAAGTTTCACCACCTTTAATGAAAGCACAAAATAAAATACGAGTAAGAAGAAAATTAAACAGAAGTAAAAATCAAGATGAAGTAAATTAAAACCTGTAGAGGAGTGGAGAGAACAGTAAGTACGCGTACAGAAACGAATGACGGAAGAAAGACCATGATTTAACAAATGGTAAAACGGGAAAAGGATAAAGAAGTGACTGAAGAAGAAGAAGAAGAAGAAGAAGATGATGATGATGATGATGATGATGATGAAAGAGGAGGAGGAGGAGGAGGAGGAGGAGGAGGAGGAGGATGACGACGACGACGACGACGACGACAACGACGACGACGACGACACTAACAAAGATGAAAAGACGACGACCACGACCACAACGGCGGAGACAATCGCGATAGCTACAACGACAACGACAGTGGCGAGGAGGAAGAATGAAAAAGGATAACGAGGAAAAAAAAAAAAAAAGCGGGTCTCATCCCCAGTCGGCTCCGAACCTGATAACTACATTAAGCTTTTGTATCACCACATAATTAATCAAACGGAATTCTCAATTACGTTCACTCTCAACCTGTGAATTATTCACGGCTGTTTCTGTTGGGACTCTGTTTATACTGCAGAGAGAAAACTGAGTTAAGAGAAATATTATCTCCATGTGAGTGGATTTCACAGAGCATTGTACTCGTGTAGAATCTTTGTGCATGTGGAAAATAAATTAATAAAAAGACTAACGCACTAACCACTTTCTGATGTTTCTTCTCTGCCCGTCTGTCTGTCAGTCTGCCTCTCTGCCTTCCTGCCTGCCTGCATCACTGACTGACTCTCTCTCTCTCTCTCTCTCACTCTCTCTCTCTCGTACATCACTGTCCCAGCTCTGCTTATCGGTACCAGTAATATATTCAGCCTGCCACTATAAATGAGGACACGCCCAAGGATGTCTGGCCCCATGTTTTTAATAGTTTCTTTCTTCGTCACTCTACCTCTCTTCTAATCTCTCCTTCCCTCTCTACCTCCTGTCTGATTTCTCCTCTTTGTACCTTCATCTTTATCTCCCTTTTCCTCTCAGTCTCTCTACCTCCCTTCTTATATATTCTTTCCCTTCTCACTCTGCCTCTTTCTTCATTCCTTCTTCCTTCTCTCCCTGCCGCGACTTCCCTCTTGATATCTCCCTCCCCTCTTCCTCTCTGCCTCCCTCTTTATCTCTGATTCCCTCAATTTCTTCCCCCTCCTCGTCTGTCTTTCTCTCTCTGCCTTCCTCTTCATTTTCTCTTCCCTCTCTCTATTTCCCTCATTATCACTTATCCCTTCCTCCCTCTCTTGACTTCTCTCCTCAACTCTTCTTCTCTCTCTCACCCCGTCATCGTTCGTTCGTTGAAAGATTCCCTGCACATATAGTGCAGGCCGGGCCATACATTAGCCCGGTCAGTGGTGTTGGGCTGATTAAAAAAGAGTAAGTGGGGAGAACAGGACCTGGGGAATGCCCAGCACACACGTCCTGTCTCCTGACTGGCTTTGTGGTGTGTGTGTCACCCCGTCACCCTGCACTACCTTTATCCATCCCTCTGCCTGCGTCCTCATCTGTTCCATTACTCTCTCTACCTACTTCGTCATCTCTCCTTCCCCCTCTCACCCTCTTTCTGCCTCCTCAAGTCTCTTCCAACCTCTGCCTCCCTCCCAATCCTTCCTTCGCTCCCTTGCTCTCCATCCCTACTCCATCATTCTCATTTTACATGTAGGAAGTTATTGAAGTGAACGCCTAGAATTAGTTTCCCTACAGTTCTGGCTTCCTTAGTAAACAGGATTTTCACATCCGGTTCTGCTTGCCTTGGCCGTCTTCTCTACCCTAACTAGCGGTATACTAAGGGGTTTACTAAGACTTCTTTAGCGACTTATATTTCTTACTTTATATCATAATTCTTTTGTATTTTGTTTACTCGTATCTTGTATTTTGTTGATTTATTTATACCGCTGTAATATCGGTAATAGTTTGCAACATTCAAAATGAATCGAAAAGGAAGTGTTACGAAGTCTCCAAATTCACCCATAGTACATTCTTCGAGCTCTATTCTATGTCTCCACAAAAGAAATATTTGTTCAAGGTATTTTACAGTAAATGTCTTTGGAGACTCCGTACACGCCTCTTCCTTAACAATTATTCCTTCACATCGCATCTCGATATCCATCCTTTTAAATTCGGTGCAAACCTCTATGGTAAAAAGGTGTACATAAGTGCATGCAAATGATAAAGTGTAATATCGTATCGTATCGTTTATGAAGGCTCCAACATGCTTGCTTACATGCGTCGGCCTTGGTCACTTAATGGCCGTCTCCACGCTGCTCAATCTCTGACATCCTCTCTATTCAGTCCCTTGTGGTTACACATTTCCGGTCTGTCTCTCACAACCCTACCCCCGACATTCAAACTTCTCACCTTCCACACCCAGCTGTCATCTTTCATCCTCTCAAAATGGCCAAACCATCTCAATCTACCCCTCTTCATCACAACATCAATACACTTCAGCTCCATCCTTCCTCCCAACTACTCAGTCGTAATCATAGCCTTCCCAAGCCTTCCATTCAAGGCCGCACTACACATCCATCTAATCATTGCCATTTCTATACGTTTGAACCTTAGAATATCATCTTCCTTTACTGCCCAGGTCTCACTACCAAACATCAGTACACTCCTAATACACGCAGCATACAAAGATCCCTTAGCACGGAGGGAAAGCCCTCTCAATGTCAGGACAGGCAACAGCTTCCTGAACTTCCTCCAACCACTCCTTACCCCAGCCACAGAGATAATACCACGAAACGAATATGTGAATTAACCTCTTAAATCGGATGAATTTTATGTCTGCAACCTCTTGACGATTTCATTAATCTTAGACAGACTCATCAAAACGTAGGGTTTAGATATATCATTATTTAGCTTCTGCCACAGTGGGATTCTCCTAAATCAAACAAAATCACGCGGCTGGAAAAAAGGAGTATATAGAACAGAAAAAAGTCATAGTGGTGAATAAGTCCAAATGAATTTGGTGGGTATAACACAGTTCCTAAAAAAAAAAAAAAAAAAAAATAAGTGTTAAAGTTTCTCATATGGAAGGTGTAGTTGGCGAAAAATGCTGACTAAGAGAGACTTGTGTTTGTGTTAATGGTTTGGATACAACTAGTATTACAGAACCAGGGTTAAAGTGATTCTTTTAACAGATTGTAATTACAGCATTTTAGTAATAACAGAGAATGTACAATGAATTGTTCACTACTGTTATATGAAACCGCATCATTGAATCTGATGAAATATCTTATTTTTGCTGACTCCAGACGATTTAAATTCAAGCTTTAGTACTAGTGAGATTAATGAAGGACATATCTACTTTCTCAAGGTCGGACAGCCCCGACAAAGCTGAGGAAATGGTAAAATATATCTTGGGGAGTGTAGTGGTTCTCGCCTGAACCCTTCTTCAACAGTTTCTCTCAAGCATAACTCCTCCACTCTGGCGCTGTCTTTTAATCATATTCTCGCTGATGCAAGACGCCGTAATTTACCTTAGGGCAGGTTTCAGGCAGTGAAAGGCATATGATGGCTATATCTAATCTTTCCATTTAGAAGAATGTCATAAGGCGAATGAAATCATCGGGAGGCAGCAAGAATAAATTACGAAATATGTCATCAGAGTAAAGCGGTTCATAAAATTCTTTGGCAAGAAAAAAAAAAAAAAGTGTCACTGAAAACACAGGAGGCGTTACTGTGACCAGAAGAAAAGGTTTATCTGAATGAGAACCCGCCAGACTGAAGGCTGAATTTTTAAAACTAAAGTCGGACGGGGTGGTTGGGCAGAGGCTATATTAATGTTCATATTCTTTACGGATTTATTCTCCTATCTTTCTATCAAATGTGAATGCATGGCGTATTTATTCTGTCACATTCATAAGTTTTTTTTTTCTCGTACTTACTATATGCCGGTGAGTAGGTTCTCAGAGAGCATACTTTCTCCACTTTCACTGGACATTTATTTTTTTCATCGCATGAGCAGTAAAAGAGAAAAGAGCATTATTTTTCTTCTTTTCGCTGAGGATTTGCCATTCGTACTGTAAGACAGTGAAGAGAAAGAGCGCAGAGTATTCAGTATCTCTTACGAAAGATTTAATACTCTTCCTGAATGAGAAGTTGATGAGCAGAAGGCATTTATTTTCTCGGAATGGAACAATTACACCAACATTTGGGAAGATGTTTTATTGTGAAGATGCAATATTTTCGGCCCGACTTCGATCCTCATGAGTGTCCAAGTTCTTCCGAATTTATCTCACCAACAAAACATTTTCTTGAAATGTAGGTTCAGTTTTCCACATCAGGTCACGGCACTGTGATAACAAAATAGATACTCATATTATGACTTGGGATTTCTTTTCCTTATTTACGTAAAGAAATAAGTGAGAAAAGAGTATTTTTTCTCACTATGACTAGGGATTTGTTCTCCTTACTGTAAGACGGCATCAGACAGCAAAGGACATTTATTTTGTTACTGGCGTTAGGGCTCTACTGCTTTATTTTATGGAAGAAAGTGGATGAATAAAGACAACTTTTTCTTTGCTTCTATTAAAGATTTATTCTCCTTACTACATGAAAAGAATATGATGTGCAGAGAACATTTAATCTTTCGGTGTTGTTAGGGATATATTGTCTGTATTCCATGCAAAGAAATGGATAAAAGGAGAATATCTGTTGCCTCACTTTCACAGGAGATAATTTCCTCTTACTGCATGAGAAGTGTAAGAGCAGACACCTTTTACGTCCTCATTATCTCTAGGGGTTTCTTCGCTTTTATCACTGAGCACAGTCGGATCCCAGTTTGTAAATCTCGGCGATATTTGCTTTTAAAGGATGACCACAATCAACCACCAGTTTACAAATCCTGAAATCCTGTGATGAAACGTATCCTTCAAACCTTCACCTCGAGGGATTCATTGTGCTTGGCCCCTTCACTTCGATAACATGCTTCTATAATTTTATTTATGCCATCTTGACAATTTTTTTCTTACCCAACTGGGGACAAATCTTTAGTTTTCAAGGGGATTATAAAGGCTGTTTATTACACCTCAGTGCAAAAGGTCTATCAAGTTAATCAAACTGTCTGATGGAGGCAATAATAATAATATATATTTTACGACATTCAACTGAAGGCACTGATAAAATCGTTAGTTGTTGTAGAATGCAAAGTATGGCCTCGGATTGAAGGGGTTAAACACACACACACACACACACGCACGCACACACACACACACACACACACACACACACACACACACACACACACACACACACACACACACACACACACACACACACACACACACATTTATGATCATCCCGGGAACATGATGGTAACCTACTACGATCTAACACAACAAGAGGGATTTCCCAAAGATGCATTGCCACGCTTCCAGCATCTGAGGAAGAGGGAGGCAAGTGAGGCGTGGAAGGAGCCCAGATGAGACAAAGGAGAGAAGGGGAAGGGAAGGGAGAGGAAAGGAGAGAAAAATGGTTGGAAGAGAGGCACAGTCTGAGGAAAAAGAAACTCTAAAAGACTGGCACAGGGCAGAGTACGAACAAAAAAGAATGATGATATGACAAGGCAAAAAAAGAAACGACATGATATGGGGAGGAATAATAAATGAGAAGAGGAAAGGTGAAGGAGAAAGAAGAAAAACAAGGCAAGCGAAAAGGAATAATGGACGAGGATAAGAAAGAGGATGAGAAAGGGAAAGATGAGGCTGAAGGAATACGAAAGTCTAAAGACTCTAAAACATTAAATAGAGAAGGAAAGAAGAAAAAAGATAAGAAATAAATTGAAGGAAAGAAATATGTAAAATGAATTGAAGAAAATGAATAAAGGTAATGAGACACAGAAGGGTGGAGAGACAGAAATGTTTAAGTCGTAGAAGGACAGGAAATAATTAAGGAAAAAGAATAAATGATAAAAATAAGTTGATTACGACCGGGTGGAGTTAAGGAAAACCAGGAATATATTTCACCAGAAAAGAGGGAAAGAAAATCAGGAAAGTATATAAAAAATGAGAATGAGGAATGAAGGCAGAAACCGAAAGAGGAAGGAAATTCAGAGAAAAGCGAAAAGAAAACATGTAAGAGTGAAGGCCAAATTCTGAGGAGCAGAGAAAAAGGGTATCAAGGGAGGAATCGATGAAACACACAAGCAGACAAAGGAGAGGAAATGTCGAAGAGAAAACAGGAAGAGGAAGAAGCACAAAAAGTCCTAAAAAAAAAAAAAAGAAAAAAAAAGAAAGTTCAGGCTACCCCATGAGAGGAGGACATGTGAAAATAAACAGAAAAAAAATAGCAGAAGGAGTGAACTGCAGTGTATATGATGCGTTACAGACACGAGAGAGAGGAAAAAAAAAAGTCGATTGTTCCTAAAAAGGAAAGAGAAAAGATGTTGGATGAAGATGAGAAGGTGAACGATCGACACTAGAAGAAAAGAAAAATCTTAAAAGAGAAAGTAAAAAGAAACTATTCAGACTGCCAGCCGTGTTTGCAAGCGAGGAAAAGCTTAGGTAAGAGATGGATTTATAATGGACACCTAATAAGACCCAGCGGATAAAAATCTCAGGGTGCGAAGATTTAACACAGATAAAGAGGAAAACGGAGGCAGAAAGACTGGAAGAGAAGAAAACAAAATAGTCAAGGAGGAAATACACTTAGAATAGTACATGTAAGAGAGAAGGCGAAGAAATACTATACCTTTTAGTTAAAGCAAGAAAATTACGATTAAATTAAATTAACATGAATGACAGACAAGCGTAGCAGTGGAATAGACAGTAAAAAGAACAACTGAACGTGTACTCGTAGAAAGAAAAAAAAATATATATATAATAAAAAAAGAAAACAGGTAACACAAGCAAAGGAAAAAAGACGAACAGAAATCGAAATCAAACTAAAGAGAGAGAGAGAGAGAGAGAGAGAGAGAGAGAGAGAGAGAGAGAGAGAGAGAGAGAGAGAGAGAGAGAGAGAGAGAGAGACTTTCTAAAATGCTAGTCACTTGCTTTTATCTGAGTAAAATTGTCATTCGTCAGCTGGAACAATAGAATACTTCAATTATACAGAACATGAAAGAGTTAATGAAATTTGTACTGAATGTACTGAATCTGTTAGGCTCCCGTGTTTCAGGCTCAATAGTGTTTTGTTATGCATTTAATCAAGCTAAGCACCAAATTTTTAAGTACCATCATCATGTTCATCATCATTCTGACCTCTTTTTCCTACCAAAGATCAGGGTGAGGTAAGGTCGGTAAGGCAAGAGAGGTAAGTGCAGCAGAGGGAGAACTATTAACTGTATGATCAATCAAACTGGTCAGACACTCATTCACTCAATAGTAAGGCCTCCATGATCTGGGCTCCATCTTACTGATCTCATCATTGTTTGTTTGTTTGTTTTTCGGCGCGATTCGTATCACCTGCCAGATACTTTACTTTAATAGTTTTATTACCCTCTACTCCAAAAGCCAAACTTAGGATGGAAAGGATGGCTATCCTCTTCTTTATCTTGGCCTAAAATTGCCGCATATCATGAATCTTGAGACTAAACAAAGGATAAATACTAGAAGAGAGTGGTAACACAGAAGAGGTGTTATGGAAAGGGGGTAGGGTCGTATTACTGTCTAATTCTGCCACTGAGCTACAACAGGACGAAAGCTTACGTCACGTTAAGGTGGTCGAATTACAAATTGGGAAAAAAAGGATGTCAAGCTTGGAACTGAGAGCTGCGGTCAAATGATGCCAAGGTTAGAGTTACTGGACGTGCAATACCTTTCATTGTTTAGGTACAGCTCCGTTACAGTATTAATTTCAGTGTATCCTTGCTACCTCCAGAAGATTTTCTCCACCAGAGAAGAGGCCTCGAACAAAAGGATAATGAATCCTACATCTAACCACTTCAGCTGCAAAATCTTCTCTACTGAGTCAAATGTCTAAAATCAGATACAATATAATGAAGCAGGTGTGTAGTAAGGGGAAAAATCGGTCACGAGTTCGAAATTGGTGAAAGTAGGCCAAGGTCTGTGTGTGCTAGCATGATATCTTTGCAACCGCACAAGATATCATCGCAATATTTTACAGGTGTGTAGTAGCAATGAAAATCTATGAGTATTGTTTTCAGTTTGTCTGTCTGTGTGTCTGTGTTTGTGTGTCAGCTAGCACGATACTTTCACAACCGTTCAAGATATCATCACAAAATTTTTACAGGTGTGGAGTAGGGATGGAAATCTCCTAGGAGTTCAAAAATGGTGAAAGTTGGTTAAGGTCTGTGTGTCTGTTACCACGATAACTTCGCAACAGTTCAAGATATCACCACAAAAATTTTCAGGTGTGTAGTAGGGATGAAAATCTCCTACGAGTTCGAAATTGATGAAAGTAGGTCAAGGACAAGGTCATATTCCTAACCGCGCTTGATATGTATTGGCTCGAGGCTGGTGTGATTCCCCCCCTCTCCCCCTTGGGAGGGCTTCAAGTTTGCACTATTTTCAACTTCTTTACTTTCGTGACTAACAGAGTTATCCTTTTTTTTTTTTTTTTTTTCAGTGCTTTTAAACTTAGGCTCCAACGAGTCATCCCCAGATAAAGAAAGTTTATCATACAAATGCTTGAAACTATCTGAATGGTTTCATATGCACATCATTAAGTACAAGTGATAGTTCAGCCATCACTTCTTATGAAATGCATGTAAAAGTGCAAGTGCAGTATCATAAGCCTGTGTTGACTGAATAATTGCACACACTTTCCTTGGACACTCATAAACTACAAGTCTGGCAAATCATAACCGCCACGCCACTGTGAAAATGAGGCAAGAGTGATAAAAGCCGCTTAGATGAACAGCCTCTCATTACTGCAGAGGCACGATTTATGACACTTAAAAAGGGTGGTCATTTCTTAGAAGAATGGGTGATGTAATAAGACTGCTTGAGATTTCCGCCAAGTGGCCACGCGTGAAATTGCAGACTTCGCCGACACTAGGAGGGACTCACTAGGCCGGCATGGGGGCTCTCTCTCTCTTGGCCATAAGGTAGTAAATCGTATCGAGTGAGGTCGTGAGGCTCGGATGGAGATAGAGGGTGGATGTGGGTGTGGGGGAATGTCCTGGTCTGAATCGTCCTGTGGCGTTCTTCATCGTATTAAGCTTATTATGGTGAACATCGCTGCTCTGTGTTCTTTGTCTCACATGGTATTAGAATCGTGAGACTCGGTTGGGAATAGGGGGGAATGTCCAAGCCTTATTAACCTGTATCTTTCTTCATCGTACTCAGCTCATTTAGGTGGCCGCATATGTTCATTTACGGTGTTGCGTGGTTTCAATGTAGTGAATTATAAGGATTGGTGTGATCATAAGGCACGGTTGTAGATGTGAGGGTAGTGGGTGAGGGAATGCATTGGTTAGGCTCATTCTGTTGCTTTCTTCATCGTACGAGTATTAAACTCGCTTTAAAGCTTATCATTGTTCGTCGTTCATCTGTCTGTTTGTGCCTGTCTGTGTAAGTTTCAGGTCTGTGTCTCTGTCCCTTTATATGCCCTGTCCCTTTAAATGCCTCTCTCTCTCTCTCTCTCTCTCTCTCTCTCTCTCTCTCTCTCTCTCTCTCTCTCTCTCTCTCTCTCTCTCTCTCTCTCTCTCTCTCTCTCTCTCTCTCTCTCTCTCCACACAGACCAGTCGCCTTTGGCTGTACAGTAATCTTATTTGCCTTCCTCCTCACTGCTGCCAAAATCCCCTCAGATATACTAGTCTTTAAGATTACCTTCCCAAATTAAGCGATCCAAATTCATCACCAGTCTTATCACGAGGCTTGAGACCCGACGCTCCTGCTCCAATGATGACCACCATTAATATGAATTCAATGCTGATTTTTATATGGCACTTATACAGCTATTATATTCTACTATTTTAACATCAATCTTGCCCTTTTAGTCCGACCACTTTTCATGTTTTGTCCTTGCCAACACCAGACTATGTTACAAAACTCTGGACACATTTCTACTAGCGAAGAATTTAATTACTATAATTCCTCCATTTCAAGGGTCTTTCCAAAGCTGAATAAAATCGTCTGGTGGTAGCAATATTAGCATATAAAATAATTCAGTGGAGTAAAGTGGCTTAAAGAATAGATGAGGTGTGTCCGGAAAACTGCGCCACACTGCAGGACGTTATTCATGGGCTAACTTCAGTAACAAAAGCTATATTAACGCGTGTCTAATACTGTTATCATCAGCTACGAACCAACAGTTGATGATGATCTAAGGAGTGAAAATGTCACCTTCATAATTCATCGATAAGACCATCAGTATCTCCATAATGTAGAATATTAGACCCATGTCGTGGAGAGATTTCAGCACCACAGTAATTTCCTAAAGTCTGGGGCGTTGTTTCTGGGACACTTAATAGCTGCTTTGAATGACTACATAATGAAAACTGGATATCCTCCCTATTTATAGAGCCCGCAGAGTAGAATAAATGTAATTCCGGTGCTGTCGCTCTAACTCTTATTGCTTTATGTTACAAAAAAAAATTATTCACACCATACTGCGGATATTTTTCTTGACATAATTAACCTCCTCATTACGACAACTTTTCTTTATTTAATCCATGCTAATTATATTAATTGTATTCAACTTTACTGTACAAAATTGTCAGGAAGAAGTAGGAAAAATTCTTATAAATGAGATAGCACTACCGGGAAGAATCTTTATGGCCAGGACAAGAACAAGATAATCTTTGAATCTCTCTCTCTCTCTCTCTCTCTCTCTCTCTCTCTCTCTCTCTGTCTCGTACCGACTCTAATCTACTTTTGAATACACCTATGTTCCATTCTACCCTGTCTCTCACTTCACCTTTAATTTCCACATTCATTCGCTTTCACTGCATTTCCTCCAGTTTATCGCAATTCATCTACTTCTCTTCGTCCTCGTCGTCCTTCACCTTACAGTCCTCTTTCAATCTTAGTTTTGGTCAAACTTTCCCTCTCTCAATCTCATCCTTCACCTCCACCAACTCCTTGCTCACTCCATCTCCAGCCCCTTATAGCTTCCCCCACTCCTTCCTTTTACCATTGCATTATTATCCCATCTAACCATATTCACCAACATTCATTTCCATATATTTCTTTACTCTTACTCCATTTATCTCCTCGATTCGACCTCCCTCTCCCTCCCCTCCCCTCCCCTATCTCCTCCAAATCATCATCATCATCATCATCTGAAGAACCTGGCGCTGTGATGTTAAATATTACGGCCATATTCGTCTAAAAAAAAAAAAATGTTTGTCCGGTCATTACAGTCCTGTTTGTCGAATCTTCAGTGAAACCGTGAAAAATTCAGTGAATCTTCTTCAGACCTATGATGTAATTTTTGGTATTCTTCTTACAGTCTAACTTTTTTTTTTTCTTTTACTCTGTTTAGGAGAGAGCTCTCCGGCTGGAAATGTCAGATATAGCCTTTCGTTACCTTTTATTTCATGAGCTTTCCTAACTGAATAAAATTGTCTGAGGGTAGCAATAAACCAGTAAAATACGTCACCAGATTCACGGGCTTAATCTTTTCTTGTTCTGAGCCTTCCACAAGTCAGTTTTGGTATTGCCACGAATCAAATTCGTGACATTTCCCTTTTGTGAGAAACCACGAACTATTAGTGGAAAACTCACTGTGTATCGCTCATTTAACCGTTTCTCTCTCCATTTCGGTGGTATACTTTTCAAAACATTCGTTACTGTTTCAAAAGTGACCGATCTAATGCACGTCACTAAGTGCTCTACTGAGCGATATTATTGTTTCTTTATTGTTCGCCCCTGCTTGCCTCAACCGTTAGCCACGCCTTTTTCCGCTGTGCGTCCTACCCATACATCGTATTTGAATTCAGTCAAGTGTCTGTCGTGACGGAGTGAGGTACTGTGCTCCAGCAGTGAGAGAGGTCAGCTAGCACCCAGACTTCACTAGACTACAGTTCTCCAGGCTCCCACCCTTCTTGGTGATACACCATTCATTGACCAGTATTTTCTTTTCGTTTTCCTAAACTTAAGAGTTTAGTTAAGTGTGCTGTTTCCTTACATGCTGGCCAGCTGCGCCGCATGTTGTTGTTTTTTTAGGCGTAAGAATTTAGCTTTTGAGTGAGTGAGTGGGTACGATCTATTTATTTGGATTCATTTTGAGATGTAACGTTAAATTTATTTTGTAATCAATAAATTTAACGGTTCTTTTTCTTGAGCTTAATGTAATGTAAACTCGTGTTTCATTTCACCATAATTAAGCTTATTTCCCTTATAGCTCCTAGCTTGCATAAGCGTTTGCTATTCATAACTGGTACTTAGCCCAGTCTTGTTGTATTAAGCTTAAAATTCGTTGTGCCTTCTAGGAGTTAAGCATCAGCAAGAACCTGATATTATTAATAGTATTAGTTATTTATTGTCAGGAGTGAAGTAACTTTCTCCAGAGGCTAACAGTACTAATAATCAGCATTTGTGAGTAATTAGTCTCTGCTGTGTACTGTTGAGAAAGTTTATATTTTCTCATTCTGAGAAAATCGGCGAAGCAAGCCGGTATGCCGTAATCACTGCTTGATTTAGTAAGACAATCATTGTCCCTGCTCTTCAGTATTATTGAACATTATCATTTAATATTTGCATTTATTATTTTAAAATCCCCGTGACAATTGGCGACCTCATTCCAGGATATTAACTCCTAGCTCTAAAGCTATTCACGAGATAATACTCACTCGTTCATATTTAGGTATTTATCATTAAAGTTTATAGGCACAAGTTTACTGGTGGTTACCGTTAATTTGGCAAGTGAATTTTTGTTTTATTAATCCATAGAGTACTTAACACTATTTAGTACTTTATTCTGGGTAACGCCAGACGATTTTATTCGCTTCTGGGAAGTCGCCGTACCCATTGTGTTAATTGTTGAGTCTTCCCAGTCATTTGCATTTTTGCTTTATTCTTTTCCAGTTAATTAGATAAGACTGGTCACCACTAGCTTGTGTCTGTATTCTTTACTTGTGTTATTAGCATTCGTTTGTGAAGCAGCAGTCAGTACTCAGTTTCGGCTTGCTCAGTAAATTAGCGACATGGCTACCACCATATTTTTACAGGAAGCCAAAGAAATGGGTCTTATGGACCCAACCGAAATTAAAGAGTACATACTCTCACGGCATAATATGGACCAGCAGCACGAGAATGATGCCCGTGAAGAGCGTAAGATTCAACGCGAACACGAGCGAGAACAACGCGAACACGAGCAGAAACTGCGCGAACACAAGCAAAACCAATGCAAACTCGAGTTAGAACATGAGCGAGAACAGCATGAGGAACGAGAGAGAGAACGTCAATACGAGTTACAACAACGCGAGATAGAACGAGAGCACGAACGTGCCAAGCGAGAAGCACGTGAAAAACACAAATATGAAATGCTGAAGCTCAAGCGAGATTCCTTGGCTTCAGACACACCTGGTGCAGTTGGTCCAAGCTCCATGAGCGTTCTCCCTGCACATGTCCTGGCGACCCCACGCATCAAGCTTCCTTCATATAAGGAAGTCGAGCGAATCGAGCTGTACATAGCTCGTTTTGAGGACATGGCAGACATGTATCAACTGGATGAGGCAGTTAAGCGGCTCCAATTTCTTAGTTTATTTGAGGGCCCTGCCCTCGATATTCTCCACAGAATTCGTGGAGACAATCTCACATATGAGATGATGAAAGCTGCACTCATTAAGGCGTATGGTCTCACAGTAGACGACGCCAAAGTTCAGTTCATGCGAGCTCGTCTCCAAGACAAGGAGACAGCTGTTCAGTTCCTCGACCGTCTCACCGCTTACTTAAATGAGTGGATGGAGAAAGATGAAACTCCTTCCATGCGTGAGGGGATAACTGACCTTATGCTGCGTACACAGCTAGAGAGGTTGTGGCCTGCTGAGCTCATAGCACAGCTTAAGATCTGCCAGGTGAAAGATGCCAGCCAAATGGCAGAAAAGGCTGACGCATTCTTTACTGCATATGGGTATCAAACTCGCAAGCAGCATACCTGGAACAGTAAAGCTGATAAGTCTGGGAAGCCGTCTCAGACTGAACCCCAGCAACAAGGCCATTCTCAGAATAATGGCCAAGGTCCAAAACCGCAGTGGAAGGACCAGGGGCAAAACACTCAGAAACCTGAGTGGAAGAGGTACAACAAGTACCCTAACCAGCAGCAGTATCAGCCACGCAACCGACCGTCGGGACAAACTTTTTCACCAACAGCTCAAAAGAGGCAGGAAGCGAACGCAGCCTGCATTCCTCAGCAGCAGCACGGTGGTCACGTCCCTACCAGTATGGGTACTCACCCACAGTTCACTAGTCCCACAGTGACAGTGAACCCCCCTCCACAGATGGCCAATGTTCCATCTTTCCAGGCAGTGAGTACAACCCCTCAAGTATCAAATTCTCATGGCACCATGTTTGCCGCATCAATTCAGCAGCCTCATGAGTGGCTAGCTGCTTCCTCCACAGGCCCTCCCATAGGTGACAGTACCTTCCTTGTTCAGCCAGGGTTTGTGGGAGGCATTCCTGTGAAGGTCCTGAGAGACAATGGTTCCTCAGGTTGCTCTGTCAAGCAGAGTTTAGTTCGGCCTGAGCAGTACACAGCTCGACAGATCCATGCAAACCTTATTGATGGATCAGTGAGATTGTTCCCTGAGGCATGTATCCAGGTGGCATCTCCATTTTATACTGGTACGACACTCGCAGTTGTCATGCCAGAACCTTTATTTGACCTTATTATAGGCAACATTCGCGGTGTCAAGGATAGTTGCACCGAGGATGATGCCACTCAGACTTCGGCTACAGTAACACGAGCCATGGCTGAGGCTCCAGACTGTGTCACCCCGGTGACCACTGAATCGCCGCAAGATCTGATGTGTAGCCAACTTGTTGTTCAAGAACAACATTCTGACCCGACACTTAATGCCGTGCGGAACAAACAAAAGGGTAGAATGATAATGTATTCACGGGGAGGTCGAGCCAAGTTCCTTCGTAAACAAGGACGGCTCTACCGTGAGTCACGAACACCCGAGGCGAGGTTCAACTGCAGTTTGTCGTTCCCGCCAAGTACCACCAAGCAGTGTTAGAATGGGGTCATTGTTCAGCCTCAGGAGGTCACATGGGCAAAAGGAAGACCCAGGGCCGTATCCGAGCTGACCTTTTCTGGCCAGGGATGGGACGAGACATAGATAGTTTTGTGCGTTCCTGCAGTGTCTGTCAAAGTACCACTAATCAGGGACATGTCCTTCCTGTGCCGTTTGTAACCACACCTGTAATCTCTGAGTCAGCTGAGAGACAGGGTAGTGGTGAAGTGGGTGCAGACCTGACGTCTCGCCCACTGGCCCCACAGGACACAGTGTGTCCAAGGCCTGTACATACATGTATACCAAAAGCTAAGGTGCTGTTCCCTCACATGCTGGCCGGCTGTGCCGCATGTCGAGCGAGGTGGACGCCAGGTTAGAGCTCCCCCTAAACTGGGTGATGGGATGTTGTTAAGATGCTTTTCTCTCACATGCTGGCCGGCTGTGCTGCATGTCGAGCAAGGTGGACGCCAGGTTAGAGTTCCCCCTAAACTGGGTGATGGGATATTGTTAAGGTGCTGTACCCTCACATGCTGGCCGGCTGCGCCGCATGTTGAGCGAGGTGCATGCTGGGTTAGAGCTTCCCCGCTAAGAACCCTTACGACTACGTTTCCAAGTTAATATTGTACCTAATAAATTAATGGCGACCTCGAATGTACGAAGCTTAGGCTGTCACTCGTGTTTTTCAGCTAAAGCGTGCCTTTCGTAGCATGTACTGACTGCTAGGCAGAGAGAGTAATTGTAACGTAATAAGAATTTTTGTCTCATTGACATTTCTGATGCTCCACCGTAATTGATTTTGCAGGTACAGCAATGGGTGTAGCAGTTTTGCTGTGCGGGCCAGCTGATCGTCTGCCGCACGCTGCTGCCTCTTCTCCTCTGCCTTCGTCGTCGCCATATTATTAATATTTACCATGTCATTTTACACGTAGGTACAGTTACACTACAACTGTCAAACCTACACCGTGTATTACATACATCACGCTACACAACAATTAGTTGTCAGTGTAAATGTAACGAATTTTCGCTCAGTTTGACCTGAGTACAGGATTTTCACCATTGTCACGGAGTTTTTTCCCTCAAGCTTGCCTCTATTAACGTAAATACGAGGTTTTTTTTCGCTCATTGGCGATAGTGATTTTCTCCTGTAGCAGGATAGCACACACACCACAGTGTGAATCTTGTGTGACTGAGTTAGGATTTATATGTATGCATATTGAAATTTTTTTTCTGAAGAAATAAAGATTTGATTATCATGGGGCGTAATGTCACGAATCATATTCGTGACATTTCCCTTTTGTGAGAAACCACGAACTATTAGTGGAAAACTCACTGTGTATCGCTCATTTAACCGTTTCTCTCTCCATTTCGGTGGTATACTTTTCAAAACATTCGTCACTGTTTCAAAAGTGACCGATCTAATGCACGTCACTAAGTGCTCTACTGAGCAATATTATTGTTTCTTTATTGTTCGCCCCTGCTTGCCTCAACCGTTAGCCACGCCTTTTTCCGCTGTGCGTCCTACCCATACATCGTATTTGAATTCAGTCAAGTGTCTGTCGTGACGGAGTGAGGTACTGCGCTCCAGCAGTGAGAGAGGTCAGCTAGCACCCAGATTCCACTAGACTACAGTTCTCCAGGCTCCCACCCTTCTTGGTGATACACCACATTCATTGACCAGTATTTTCTTTTCGTTTTCCTAAACTTAAGAGTTTAGTTAAGTGTGCTGTTTCCTTACATGCTGGCCGGCTGCACCGCATGTTGTTTTTTTTTAGGCGTAAGAATTTAGCTTTTGAGTGAGTGAGTGAGTACGATCTATTTATTTGAATTCATTTTGAGATGTAACGTTAAATTTATTTTGTAATCAATAAATTTAACGGTTCTTTTTCTTGAGCTTAATGTAATGTAAACTCATGTTTCATTTCACCATAATTATGCTTATTTCCCTTATAGCTCCTAGCTTGCATAAGCGTTTGCTATTCATTACTGGTACTTAGCCCAGTCTTGTTGTATTAAGCTTAAAATCCGTTGTGCCTTCTAGGAGTTAAGCATCAGCAAGAACCTGATATTATTAAGATTATTAGTTATTTATTGTCAGGGGTGAAGTAACTTTCTCCAGAGGCTAACAGTACTAATAATCAGCATTTGTGAGTAATTAGTCTCTGCTGTGTACTGTTGAGAAAGTTTATAATTTCTCGTTCTGAGAAAATCAGCGAAGCAAGCCGGTATAAAGTAATCACTGCTTGATTTAGCAAGACAATCATTGTCCCTGCTCTTTAATATTATTGAACATTATCATTTAATATTTGCATTTATTATTTTAAAAACCCCGTGACAGGTATTTTCATTTGGTAAGATGTAAAATTAAAAGGAATTTTAGTCAGGCACATCCTGACGATATTTTTTATCCATACATACACTGCTCGCTCTTGCTAACACTTATCTAGCCTTACACATAACTCCTTCACTGCAGCAAAAATTCACCAACTCATGTTCGGTTTTTCTATACAGCAAAATATAAATAATGATCAAAGGCAATTTGAGTAAGATTCGTTCAAATGATTTTTCAAAGTCTATTTCTGTACTGCTTTTGATAGTGGGATATATTGGCCCATCAACCACTCATTCGTTCCTGTAAAAATTAACTGGAGGTGGAAAAGGATCCGGGATTAAGCACCCACCTGCACCTACCCTCATCCCCTTCCAGTATATTTTCAGCCCTCCCTCACTCTCACATTATCTCTTCCTATCTTACATTATCTGTGTGTGTGTGTGTGTGTGTGTGTGTGTGTGTGTGTGTGTGTGTGTGTGTGTTAGGACTCCATATTATAATTACAAATCATAATAGATAGATAGATAAATAGATAGATAGACAGAGCTCCAGGCAAGCCTGGGAAAGGGAAATGATCTTGCAAGTTAACTGAGGAAATGTTGACAATACACAGGAAGTAGCAAGTCAGGGGATGATATAGGTAGTGTGTCAGCGAGATAGCATACGAACAAAGCCTAGTGACCATACACACACATATACACATACTCACACACAGGTTTCTAGAACTTTCCAACCACAGTGTAACACACGTGACACGACCCCTGCTACACCAGAATTTAGGAAGCAGAGCTCAGAAGGAGGCTAGCTATAGAACCGACAGGTAGTGGAGAGAGTGAACAAGAAGAGGGGTCCAACTAGACTTACTTAGTGTATTCAGTCTCTGTAATACATACACTGCTCAACTTAAGATTTTCTCTGAAGATAATAAATCAAGATAAATTCCCTGTATTCATCTTTAATTCCTACTACAAGAATCGAGAGTTACATTTGGTGGCAGCGGTGGGATGCGGTAGGCTGGTACGAAAATTGGTGGTGTTTCTGGGTGCACATTAATCTTGTGATTAATCAGGTTAGTACACCCTAATTGTTCTCCGGGTAATGCTACGGTGTCCCTGTGTGTTTCCAGCAGGGTTAACAAATCATTCTTTTCATCAAATTCACCTGAGTGAATTAAATTCTCTTTTATGCTTACTCTATCCGTAGATTTTATCTCACTTGTCACTCCAGCTATAACACTTTCCTTCACAGGGGCGGGACATTTTTCAATATTAACTATGCAAGTCCCCTTTTTCAACTGAACTTCGCCATTCATGTGATTAATTATGAATATCTGAGTTTGCCCTTCGTCGTTCATCTGACATAATGCGTTTTCTACTGACAATCCTTTTACTTTACATAATTCTTCTAAGACAAGAACAGTACTATTCCGTAATTTGCTCTTTATGGTAACTTTCATGTAGGAATTAGGTGGTATAACTAAATCATTGGTGAGATGGGCTGGAAAAACTGATAAATCAGTACTGTTATCTGGGTCACTAATTCTGGAGGCTGGGGCTGGTGGTGGGAGTGGATCTATACACTCATCTGTTTGTGTATGTTTGTTTAAGCTTTTAATATTACCAATTCTTTTTGGTTCTATTTTACTAATCGGTGAGGGTTCTGATGATATTTCCTCTATGAATTCATTGTCAAAGTCTATTCCATTCATTTGTGGGAGTATAGTTTTGTTCTCTGCTCTCATGGATCTTAAGCCCAGTAACATATGAGCTTTAATTGCTAAGTTTTCAACGATATAGAAAAATGCAGAGAATGGTCTTGTAGTCTCTGTTAAACTGATATTTAACCTTATCATAACTTTTACTGTAATTTTTTTTCCATATACCGTATATAAATCTAAATCAGCTTCTTCCAGAAAAGTTACTTTCTTCTTATTTTTAAGAATTCTATTTATTTCCTCTTGTGTTATTAAGTTCACTGGAGAGCCTGTGTCTAAAAATAAGGAAACGTTTTGATCCTCACATACAGCTGGTATCAAGATACACTCATTTCCCAACATGCCTCCTATGTGAATTTTAGACTTGCTTTTCTTTACGTTTGTTCGTTTTTTGTCATGACTTGTTCTTCCCCCGGTTTGAACATAGACACAATTTTTTCTACTGTTTTGCAGTTACTGGTCCAGTGCCCTTGGCATCTATGATGCCTACAGTAAGGACCAAATCCTTGTGTCTTTTGTCTATCCTCTTTTGCTTTGATAAAGCATTCATTCCTTGTGTGTCCTGGTTTTGCACAATAATGACATAGAACGGACCTGTCTCTTGACTGTGACCTACGAGGTGACTTCCCATATGTAGTGTTGTTTATGGTGCGAGACCTGCTCGGGCTGCGCGAAAACTTATGAAACTGCCTGTGGCCTGGTGTTCGTGATCGAACCTCGTCATGTTTAGTTGTTTGCTCTGCCTGCTTTCGGGTCGCAATCGATTTTGTTCTCTGTTTGGGGTCGGTGTAGATGTTTTCACAGCTGATACTGTCTCAACTGTTTTATCTTTAATTGGAGCTAAAATGACATAACGGGAAAAATGATCCGTTGCTACGAATAGGTATAGGTTATTATTGTATGATAATGGCATCTTGAGTAAATCAACAGCGACAACGTCCCATGGTTGATGTGGTACAGGGTAATTACCCATCAGTGCAGGTGTGATTGGGTATCCTTTGTGTTTTGCACATGATTCGCATCTGTCTATATGATTGTTTATATCTTTTCGTAATGAAGGCCAGTAATATAACAGCTGGGCCTGTTTGAATGTCTTATCCTTTCCAGGATGTCCTGCATGTGGGCTATCGTGTATCGTTCGTAATACTTGGGGTATCATGTCATTAGGTACTACCAACTGGTTAGTCTTTCTTTTGTGTTTTGGTTGTTTTGGGTTCATCTTGTATAATGTATTATTGACCATTGTGAATTGTTCGAGTGCTACATGCAGTTTGGATAATTGTATATCATCTCCACTTTCTAACTTGTATATAACTTTAGACCATATTGGGTCAAATCTTTGTGCTTTTGCGATATCATCGTGGTTTGGGATATTTCCTTTGAGATCTAATGCCGCGACCTGAATTGTGTTCGGGTTCCTAGATAATGCGTCAGCTACTATGTTCATTTTACCTTGTATGTAATGAAGTTGTACATTGTAGTTTTCAACTGTACATTTCCATCTTGCTCTCCTCCCAGAAAGGAGTTTTTCTTTAAACATACCCACTAGTGGTTTATGGTCGGTGAATAAGTGGATTTCGTAACCTTATACCTAATCTCGAAACTTTTGTAATACAAAAACCACTGCAAGTGCCTCTAAGTCTGTAGTGCAATAATTTTTCTCTGCACCTTTTGTTTGTCTGCTGGCAAATGCAATTGGTTGATTCTTTCCTCTTTTATCTTCCTGCATCAGTACATCATTGACATATGCATCGTTGACATATGCTAATCTATTAGTACATAATATTGATTTATAATATTGTATACATATAATATTCATAGTAAATTGCAATGATCTAGTAATATTACATTTTAAACAAGTTGTATACATATTTGAATAAATGCACTAAAGGTAAACTATTTAACTGTAATACAGTATGTACATGGGTTATTGTAGTGAAATGCATACATGCAAGAAAAAAAAATAGTTTAAAATTAATATTATGGTAAGAGTTATTAATATTTCATTTAAAGATAATGCTACTGGTATGCCATACTTCTATATCATGGGTCATTCTTCTTTGTATTTACATATATATATATATATATATATATATATATATATATATATATATATATATATATATATATATATATATATATATATATATATATATATATATATATATACTTCATTCAGGGGGGTTAACTTGGATGTTAACTCAACCCCCACAAAATACTGACTCCAAATTTGCAATTCTTGCATGCATTCTGTGCATTGCGAACAGCAGCACTACAAATACAATGCAGAAGATTATAAAGACAGTAGGTGCTGGGCTATACACATAATATGGGATGAACATACTCAAACTCAAATCTTCCCAGGGCTTCATTGTTTCATTGATCAGTTGCATAGTTTCAAACTTAGGTGAAGTCAGCTTAATACTTGTGCTCATGTTTAAGTCCATATCAGGCAGTGGGTGGAAATGTTTGTGTGTATGATTGAGGATGACGTAGTGACTGATGGTGGATAAAGTGGACATGGCTGGTGTAATTACCGCACAGTAGTCTGGTGCTATGTATAATCCTGAGGCTGAAGTATGAGATGGTGGTATATCTGGACAGACTATGTAAACTGATGTGTTATGAGTGAAATAAAAAAACTGTGAGTGTCCGATGCGTTGATGGTGTACAAGCTTATCTGGAGCAAAAGTGAAGTTGCAATGATGATGAATATTGTTATTTCTGATGATAGCCATTTCACAAGGGACTGTATCAGTAGGCTGAAACGTGAAAATGTACGCAGGATAAAGATGAACAGCATGTAAGGATGTGCGGCACTTCGTTCAATCGTTGATTCACTTGCGAAAGTGACAGTGTTCCATCTCTTGGAGACCATGATGAGTCCGGTGTCTGTGTTGATGATGACGATGACCAAAGTGTTGTTATTTTTGAAGGGGAAGGGGTGTATTTGATATACTGTGAACAGGTCTTCAGTTATGAATGGTACATGAACTACTACTGATGTTGGTGTTAGTGTTGCTTCTAAATATGGATAATATTGCATGAATTCCCTACTTCGGATCAAAGGCTTCAATTTATGTTTATGTATGCCTTGATTAATTATCTGACGTAGCTCATGAGCTAGGAGTAAGTCAATTGTGATCTTGCCATCACCAGCATTCGAAATTCCTTGCATAAGTGCATCTAGTATCACCTAATTGTGGTAGAATTGTGTCAATATCTTCTGTGATGATCGAGAAGTGTTGGAAAAGTGTTATGTTACCTTCCATTTCATTTATTTTATATACACTTTCGAGAGCTATGTTTTCTGCCTTTTTCAGATTTTTCACAATTGTCTTCATTGCTGAGTTATGTCCTGTGATGAATTTATCTTGGTATGTTAGTCCCTGAGCTATTTTATTAAATTTGTTGTTTATTTCTTTAAGGTCATCCTCTGTAGCCAATCCAAAGATGTTCCCAAGAACTGCGCCCCCAGGTCGAACAAACCACACTTTTGGCGAGTTCCTGTCGCTCAATACCTCCGTTCCATAAGCTGGGAGATCTTGGATCATGATGAGCATAGTTGACTTTGCCTGTTCTATTTTCCATTTCGCTAACTTCACTATTTCATTCACTTCCTTTGTGTTATGTGCTTGTGAAACATAGCTTCCTATCATGAAGTCCAGGGTTCGCATGGGTTTCGCGAGATTTTCTAGATAAGAAGGTAATTTATACAAGTAATCCAGACTTATTTCAGTACTCATGACGTCTTTTACGATTGAAGTCGTGGCTGTTGGAGCTATGAGGCATCCTTGTCGTACTATGTGTTGGGGGTCTAAGTGCGCATATCCTCTTGCTATTGTTACATAGCCTATGATTTCATCATCCTTTGTATAATTCTAACGTACAGTATGCTGCATGTTTGATCACGATTCACCTCGTGGTTTCCATAGTGACCAGGCTTGTGTGTTCTACCTCACTCCCCCCTTCTCCCCCTTATAGTAGAGTAAGTCGTTCTTTCTGTTGTTCAGAGCAGGATTGTCAACTTTTTGTCCTCTATGGCTTCATTTGCGCATCCTTCTTACAAGTTGTATCAAGCTCTGCCGGCCCCTATATAATGAGCTCAGTCTCTGCATTAATTGCCACTTAGATCTACTCCTCATTTTGTTCACATCTCTGTCCTCCCCTGTATAGCGTATTTTTGTGAGAGCTCAGGAAGTCTCCAATCATCTAGCTGCTGTGTAATTTGAGTATAAGTGTTGTTACCATTTTTCTTGTACTGTGTGGCCTGGGGCGTTGATTCGTGTGCCTGGTGGGGTCTTTGTGATTCATGTAGAGTTTTTGATGTCAGTCATTATTAATAATATTTCGTATCTGTAATAATATATCTTGCTTTAGCTGAGCATTATCCGGTTTTCTCATTTATCAGGGCTGACTTAGATTAATTTGCTCTTGCTAAATTCATGCTAATAGAGGCTATTGCAGTTAACCATATATGTAACCTGTTTTGCCATTACATTATCCTTATGAGTCCTGAATGTTTAGTTGTTAGTTTGAGCATTAAATTTTAACTTGTAATTTTACCTAACTCTTTTGTTTTGAACCTGGAACTTTGTGGGACAGTAGTGATTTTAGTATTCTCACTTGAAGTGTTCATTATCTCTCTCTGTTCCATAACACTGTGTAGAGGAGAATCCATAGCATAAGTCCCTTCATCGCTACTAGATACAGATCGGAGAGGCGTGTCGATGCAACTGTCGATCTCGGAAGAAAAATGCAGGGTTGACTGAAGATCTCTTGATAATTCTACTGCTGTGTTGACGGACGATATTACTCAGGAAATTCCATGGCCTGGTGCTTGTGGTGGTTAACAGCTGTCACAGGCAAACCTCAGCATAGAACGTCGAATTTCCAACTCAATACTATGGAAATAAATGAGTATGAGTAGGAGCTATGTGAATAATGAGTAATGAGTAGTGGGTGAGAAGTGCCTGGTGTCAGTCACACGTTGCTTGGCGTGGCCTTATGTCAGCAAACTCGCGTTGTGATGTCATCTCAGCACATGGTGACGTCGGCTTCCTACACTGGTAGCTGTGATGTGTAACTGAGTAGCGATGCATAACCTGGGTGAAGAAAGGTGAGTAAGACGCGTTATAGATGTGGCTCTGGTGTTTTGCTGTGTGTCTTGACCTCTGCGTCAGCGATGGAGGTAGGCGGGAGAGAGTGTTGGGGTTTTGTGTGCTTGTTCCTTTGGTCTTTCTTTTTCTTTACTTGCTTTGTTTTTTTATTCTTCTTGCTGCTGCTTGAATTTACGTGAAGATTATAAAGTTGTTTTGTAGACTTGTAGGCTCATTGGCTTGTAGACTGTATTTTGTAGGAATTCACTGTAGAACTGAAGCTAATCTTGTAGAGTCTCGCCTGCTTTTGTAGAAATTCACTGTTGATTCAGAGACGATGTCCGTACGTTCGCTGGCCACCAAATGTAACTCTCATTCTACTAGAATGTGCGGGTGTGTCAACCATACCTGCTTTACTGCACTGCATCTCTACCTCGTTCATTAAGCCTAGTAAGCACATGCCTGGGGTGTACGCGATCGTCTTGGCGATCTTAAGGGTCCTATCAGGTAATTTACACAAGGCAGCTACATAACCAATGATGTCCACGACGAGGTCTGGGGACATCTTTCCATCATCTGTTATCCAATTTGAGTTTTCCAAAGTAACTAACAATGTTCTTTTGATTGTGGAGACATCAGCAGTTATTTCACTGAGCACATGTGTGTGTGTGTGTGTGTGTGTGTGTGGCTTTATGTTTCTCTCTCTCTCTCTCTCTCTCTCTCTCTCTCTCTCTCTCTCTCTCTCTCTCTCTCTCTGCCCTTTACCTCCCCTCTTCCCTCACTTCTAATCCTTTCTGTAATGAGAGGGGATAGAGAGGGACTACCGGCATTAAGTCCAGGGGGATTGCAACTACTAAGGAATTTTTATAGTACGTAAGTCCCCATCGTTCGGCTCGTCTACTCAATCCTCGCTGATTACAGTTTCTTCAACAAAAGTATGGCATTCATTTGCATATCCTCTCAGGTCGCCCCCTAAAACAAGGGTGCCGACGTCCTGCCTGCCTTCCTTCCCGTCTCTGTCTTCCTCTCTTCCATCGTTCCTTCCATCCACTTCTCCATCCGCCCATCATTTTTCAACCATACATCTTTCATCCATCAATTCTCCCATCGTTCCCTAATCCCTTTCTCCCTCCCATCCTCCCTTCCTCCCTCTCATTCTGTGTTTCCTTCCATCCTTCTCTCCTTCCTCAGGGAATGAGCTATTTAGGATGGTGTTGGCATGGGGGAGTCAAGGCAGGGGAGGAAGGGTGGCGTCTTGTTGCCACTGCCCGCTCCATTTCTTGTTAATGCACTCGGAGATTCAGTAACATTCACCGCATTTTGAGCTAACTCATTCAGCCACAGGGAATAATTTTTCTTAATTTTTTGCCAGCACCGAACGATTTTACATATTTATGGGAGCTACTGTCTTATAGTGAAAGGGTTAAAGGTTATATCTTATCACCCTCATTTGAAAGGGTTTATATTGATGAAAACAAAATCGTCTTGAGATACTATAGGAAGAACAATGTATTAAACATGACACGGCCTTATTTATGGATGTTACATACACCATACCAAACACGATCTATCCTAACCATGAAAGTCACATATATTTCCTTCTTTGACAGGGTTAGGGCTGAAGAATGTTAAGATTAAAATCGAGAAATGTGGCTTTATAGTTTAGGTTAGGCTTTGTTAGGTTTGGTTTATGCAATATCCATTAACAAGGCTGCACAGCAAAAGCAAAATTGGTTTCTCCTCGTGTCCTAACCAGAAGTCTTGGACAAACTAAAGGACGCCGCTTGGTTATAGCAAGAATATATTAGAAATGATGTTTCGTATCAAAGTGTATAAAACTGCGTACGCTTGGTATGTCTTCCGTAATTTTCGTTCCCTTTGCCTATAACCTTCAGTATTTTAAATGCAATGTAACTAGGTATGTACAAATGGATGGATCTTGTTCAAGCTTATATCTGTTCAGCTTTCCTTGAGAGGGATACTTTTCATTTGCTCAAAGAACTGTTTTCAAAGAACTTCAGTGATTAATGACCTAAAAACTAAAAGGGGTGAGTTATGGCAGCCACGGAAACAGGCTAACGATTTATTTTGGCCGATTCAGTGAAGGTAGTTCGAGTTGAACCAGGGGCCAGAATAAATAAAGTACTATCATTTCCCTTTCGTAACGTAAAGTACTTTTTTTTTTTTTTTTTTTTCAGGAAGAACAAGCAACATAGCAAGATTCTACACTCTCCTTTCCTTGTCCTTCCTGTCAAAACAGATCTTAGTTATGGCAGAAATTTACCTAAAATCAAGTTTTAGTAAACGTCCTGATAATAACAGCCAGGCTCTGTTGTTCTCCTTGTCCTAAGTGAAAAATTAAATTCTAGATACGAAAGGCAGTTGATCATGTCTGTTAGCAATTCGAGCCCTAGTCCCCCTTCCAAGAGTTTAGTCGCATCTCTCTAGTCGTGGTCACCCTTCCAAGAGTTTAGTTGCATCTCTCTAGTCATAGTCACCCTTTCAAGAGTTTAGCTGCATCTCTTTATTCGTGGTCACCCTTCCAAGAGTTTAGTTGCATCTCTCTAGTCGTGGTCGTGTCCTCTGTAACGGCCAGGATAATGGGTCTCAAGGAAAGGTTATTATATAGAAAGTATCATCTTCAAACAAAGACAAAGTCAGAAAGAAAAGTCTGCCATTTCATCATCGTTACTCACAAACACAGTAGTGCACCGTCGTTATCCTTATCATTATAATTCTGGCTAGCCTGTAATCCAGACCATAATTTAGCCAAATTTGTGTAGACGACGGTAACGATGGCAAACTGCTCTTTGAATGCAGAGGGCTGGATTTAAGGTCCTTGTGTGGCATCTTAGTGGTTTTGGATATTTCGGAGCACCATTTCCTTCACGATTTATTCTAGGCCTTACACTTCATTATTCTCTTGTCAGGACTGTAAAATATCTTAATACATAATAACTAGCAACATAAATTATATAGTCTAGAGGTTAGGTCAATGTCAAACCAAGGGGCCAAATGAAATGACTTTAGCACCTTTCCAGAATGTCTCACACCACCACAATAGCCCACAAACAGCGCCTCGTGATCACACACACACACACACACACACACACACACACACACACACACACACACACACACACACACACACACACACACACACACACACAGGTTTTTAGAACACTTCGACGACAGTGTAGCCCACGAGATGGAAGTTCTCATATACGGAAAGAAAGAGGAGGAAAAGTCAGAAGGGGGCTAGCGATCATAGCGAAAGGTTGTAGAGGGAGGGGTCTAATGAGAGGTAACAGCGGGATTCTGTACTTCACTCGTGTGTGAGACTTTAGTTAATCCTTTCAAGACAATTAAAATTATACATAGTCCCATGCTCATCTTTACCTCTCCTGTCATTGCATGACAATGGGAACTATTATTATCTACTTACAACCCTACTCACGTATAACTACCGCTTGTCCAACAGTATAATATATGCATGACTGATCTACAAAACACACAAGAAGCTACGAAGTTCTACGAAGATTCTATAAGAATCCTTATCATTATAATTCTGGTTAGCCTGTAATCCAGACCATAAAATAGCCAAATTTGTGTAGACGACGGTAACGATGGCAAACTGCTCTTGAATGTAGAGCGTTGGATTTAAGGTCCTTGGGTGGCATTCTTGGTGGTTTTGGATATTTCGGAGCATCATTTCCTTCACGATTTATTCTACACTTTACACTTCATTATTCTCTTACATGTTATTGATGCCAGGTATGTCGATATTAAGTCGGTGTACACGACTTATAAGGAAACCTAAGATGCAATATGCAGTATGAATTGCTAAGGAAGAGGTGCTAAGAAGCCTCTTCCACCACCTAGAATACGGACACATTATGTTGCATTTAGTATATTGTTCCCGGTTTTCCTCCGACAAATGACGGATTTTTCACATTGGATATGGGTGGGCTTGAGTTTTAAAAAATCCTGAAGTTACTTTGTGGTGTGGCCTTGATCTCTGACCTATTCTTAGAAACAATATTGATCAACCTCTTGGGTGATCCTTAACCCATCCACTAATCTTGATTAGAATCAAGTGAAAATTGTTTTAACCCATCCACTAATCTTGATTAGAATCAAGTGAAAATTGTTTTAGTTATTTGATTCACACACTGACACGTGGGTCGAACTTTGACATTGTTTGTGAACTTGACCTTTGACTGATTGTTCTCATAATTGAACAGTTCTCTTCTTGCCTGACCCTTAACCCTCCCACCAAGAATGGTTCAAATCATATAAAAAGAATCTGAATTGACATTTCCCTGTGACTTTGGGCTTTAACATACTGCTCTCAAAATTGAATAATGTTATTTCTGACGTACCATTAACACATCCACAAAGTTTGGTGTGAATCAGATATAAACTGTTTGAATTGCCCTTGCCATATGACCCTAACCTTTGGCCTATTCGTCTCAAAAATAAACAGTTTACTCCTTAGGTAAATCTCAACCCTTTCACCAAGTTTGCTTAAAATCAGATCAAAACTGTTTGAGATAGCTTATTTACAAGCACACACACAGACTTGTCGAACTTTCAACCTGCCTTGTGACCTTGACCTTTGAATAAGTGTTCCATAAAATAATTGGTATTCTCATTGGTTTTCCGTGAACCCTTCTCCTTAGCTTGGTTGAAACGGGATAAAAACTGAGTTTGTTCACACGCACCCTCGCGCGCGCGCGCTCAGGCCGCTGAAAACATTCTGTATATGTGTGTGTGTGTGTGTGTGTGTGTGTGTGTGTGTGTGTGTGTGTGTGTGTGTGTGTGTGTGTGTGCGCAAAAGCTCAGCCGAACAAATTAAAAACATTTGGATTACAAATTACACAAAGAGGAACTCACAAAACCAAAACACACAAACATCCAAAAAAATCACACACACACACACACACACACACACACACACACACACACACACACACACACACACACATACAAGAACGCATGCACGCATTCCTCTGGACCTTAATCACCTACTGTACTTTAACTGCGTGTCTAGGCATGGCTAATGCGTGGCCTCAGTTGGGCTCTAATTACATTTTCACCCGACTTTGGCATCCACGGTCAGCCACATTCCCATTTAAAGTTATGAACCGTGTTTAATCCAGGCATTGTAATAATAATAATAATAATAATAATAACATGACTGGTAATGATAATCCGATTCTTTGTAGGACTGGTGTGAAATTATGAAATGAGTTAACCTTGACTGAGCTGACGTGTAAACTGTAATTTATAAGTCGCGGAAAGCCTTAGGCTGAAAAAAAAAAAAAAAAAAAAAAAACATAATTAAAGAGGTTAAGCAGGAAAGCATCATGTATTTTGTCAGTCATCTTTCTCACATATGCCATCTACATAAAATAAAAAGGGTTTATGTACCTTCTGATGTGGAAACTTGTTGTGACATCCAGCTGCCCATTTCCGTGACGTCACCTTGCTTGGTTCCTCTGACTCTATGATCACTAAATCTGATGCGTCCCGTCACTCCCCTACGTTCCCTCCACTGCACTGGGTGGGTGGGTGAGTGGGTCCACCAAACAAAGCTTTGTCTGGCGGATTGGTAAGTGAATGGATGAACGGGTTGGTAGAACGACTGCTAGGTGAGTGGGTAAGTGAGGTTGATAGGTGGATGGCTGGATTGTGGTTTTGGGAATGTGTGAGTGGATTTTTCATCAGCAGACTATTTGTCCGTTGTCTGTTGTGCGTTCACCATCTGCTGTTCAGTGCAGACCAGAGCATGCCCGAATGTGTATCAGCTTAAAGCAGGCTAAGACGGGCTTGAGTTGTGAGTATCTTTGGGCGGGGGGGTGGGGGGGGCAAGGGGGGCAAGTGTTTGGCGTGTGTTCATAAGGTATAGCAGCATGTGGTATAGGCTAACCATGAAGCGACTGTGAGGGTTGGCAGTGTGGCAGGGTAGATGTGACAGTATTGTTGTGTAGTGTATGACATGTGGCACAGTGAAGTATGGTAGTACTGTCATATGTAGGAGTGTGACGTATGGTGGTAAGGTGTGTGTGGAATTGTAGTGTAAAATATATTTGCTTGGTGAATTTGAGATGTGTTAATGTGAAGTGTACTTGTGAGGTGGGTGCGATATGTGGTAATGTGTATTTGTTAAGTTAGTATGAGGTTATGAGTTAACATGATTAAGAGCAGATGGGGGAAGTAGAAGGTGTATGCAAAATATTCACAGAAGAAATATATGCAGCATGTGAGGTGGTGCGTGGGGAGAAGGGAAGGCGAAAGGGGATGAAAGGAACAGCATGGTGGTATGAAGAGATAAGACAGGCTGTGGCTCAAAAGAAGAAAGCATATAATGAGTGGATAGGAAGCAGAGGCATGGAGGAAGTTGAGAGACGGAAGGGCGAGTTATTTGTAGACAGGAGGAGAGAGGCGACAAGATCAGTAAGAGAGAGAAAGAGAGAGAGAGAGTAAGAAGTGAGTGGATGAGGAATGAAGAAGGAATCTGAGTGTAACGAGGAGGGAATGTAAGAAAATGTTCTGGAAGGATGTAAAGAGAGTTAGACAGGGTGACAAAGCAGTTAGTAGGGAAGTGAAAGATAAAAAGGTAGACTGATAGTGAAGAAGGGAGAAATAGTGAGCATATGGGGAGAAAACTTTCAGGACTATTAAACAAACAGAACGAAATTAACGCAAGCATAAGTGGCTGGGGAATGGCAGGGAGAAGGAAGGAGGTGTGAAGAGAGGAGGGATCAGTGGAATGGAAGTAGTGGAAGCAATGATGTAAGTCAAAATGGGGAAAGAACCAGGAATTAATGGAGTGTGTGGTGAAACGCTGAAGCATGGGGGAGAAATAGTAGTAGAATGAATACGGAAGATATTCTGATTTGCCTGGGAGGACTATAGTGTCCCGGAGGATTGGAAGTCAGGTATAAATATTCCCCTGTACAAAGGAAAAGGGTAAAAAAAGTACATGGCAATCATGAAGGTATATGTCTTCTTAGTGTAACAGGAAAAGTATATGGTATGATACTTATTGACAGAGTTGGGGAAATGACAGAGGAATTACTTGGAGAAGAAAAGGGCGGATTTAGGAAGGGATGAAGTTGTGTAGTTAAGATATTCATCATTAGGTCTTTAGTGGAAAAGTTTCTAGAGAGGGGAAGGAAGTTGTATGAGGCCTTCATGGATTTGGAGAAAGCACATGACACAGTGGATAAATAAGTAATGTGAAATATATTAAGAATATATGAAGTGGGAAGCTGTTGAATGCCGTGAAGCGTATGCATGAGGGTGTTAAGGCTACAGTGTGTGTGGATGGTGAACTGAATCAGTTTTTCTATCTTAATGTTGGATTGAAACAGGGATGTGTCATGTCTCCATGATTGTTAAATCTGTAAATGGACCGGGTTATAAAAAGATATAAAAAGTAGGGCAGTGGATGTTGGAGCTGCCCTTATGAGGGAGGGCAGCGTTTGGAAACATCCCGTTCTGTTCTTTGCATCTGATAATGTATTGTTAAGTGAAGACAAAGGGGAGCTGCAAGGCTTGGTGAATGAGTCTGGGAGAGTATGTAAGAAACGCAATCTATAGGTGAATGTAGGGAGGTGTAAATTTATGGTCTTTGAGAGAAATTAAGCCACTGTATGCACTGTGAGGTTGGATGATGAAGAACGGGTGAATGTGAGTGCACTTAAGTAACTGGGTAGTGCGATGAGTAAGGATGGAAGTTTGGAGGATCAAGTGCTTGACAGGGTACAACAGGAAAGAAAGGTTACTTGTTCTTTGAAGGCTGTGATAAGAAATAGGAAAGTGAGCAAGAATGTTTAAAAAAAAAAAAGCGCTGCATGATAGTATTGTGATACGAACTCTAACTTACGGAAGTGAAGCTTGGACCTTTTTGGAGGGACACGGATCACGAGTGACAGCAGTGGAAATGAGTTGTGAGGAGCATGTGGAGTTGCTCGGAGAAAAAGACTGGCAAATAAGGTAGTGAAGGATTGTTGTGTGGACGTGGATTTGACGGGAAGCGTTAGGAGAAATACACTGAGGTGGTGGCCATGTGGAAAAGATGGAGAGCGAGAGACTAACGAGGAGAGTATATGTGAAAGAGGTCGAGGGGGGGAGGGGAAGGGGGAGGCCGAGTATGAGGTGGAGGGATGGAGTGGAGAAGTATATAAGGGAGGAGGGTGAGTTGGAGGTGGGCAGCGAAATGGCGAGGGACAGAGTGACATGGAGGCGATTTGTATGAGGCCACCTCTTACAGGGTTAAGGAGTTTGGCAATAGACAGATTGGTAGATAGTACGAGGTGTGATAATGTGAGGGGTGACTATGAGGTGAATGTAACATGTAGGAGTATGAAGTACAGATGTTGCCATAAGAGGAATGTGGGGAATGTGAGTGCCAGCATGGTGACTGAGAAGCATGGAACTAATGTAGTGCGAGGTGTAGTAATGTGAAGTGAATATTAACTGCGACAGCGTGCAACATGAGTGTTAGCTGAGTATAAGGAGTGACAGTGTGATGAATGGCATTGTGAAGTGTGTGTGTGTGTGTGTGTGTGTGTGTGTGTGTGTGTGTGTGTGTGTGTGTGTGTGTGTGTGTGTGTGTTTCGGGGGGGGGGGAGGCACCTTCTGCTGCACAGCGGCATTCTCACTCCAGTTACAATACTGTTACCACCAAATGAGAAGTAAAATATGATATGTAAAGCTTGATTAAAAAGCAAGTATCGTATTATCATACCGTGTTATTGGTGTGTGGATGATCAGCACAATAAATACGGCTATTGCACCCTTAAATGTATGACATGTTTCGCCAGACGATAGTAGAACGTGTGCAATAGTCATAATCGTGCCTACCAACAGTGTATTCTACACTGTCATACGGATGCAAAATAGTACTTGTACGCTAATATGAATATTGATACTGGTTAGTAAAAAACAAATAATAATTAAAGCAGTGATGACTCACACATAATTAACACTTACAAGAACGTGGCTCAAAACAGCAGGAACTAAAGCTTCGAATAATTACGAGCACAGCCGTCTCATAGAAAAAAAAAAAAAAAACATTCATCCCTTGCAAAGAACAGATGAAATAATAGGAAAGACTTCTTACCGGTACTAAGCAACAGTACCAAACGCTGTGAAAAATAAAATACGCAACAGAGTATACAAAACTTAGTAATCGTGTAACAGTCATTTAACCAAAGCGACTTAATAGGAGGCAGGAAGAAAAGAAGAAAACAGATAGTGCACGTTTGGGGAACGGGTGATTTAAGTGATGGAAAAAGAGATAAATCAAGCGTCACTCCGCCATAAGCCACTAGAGGCCGATACTTCCATATACATCAAGGGGACGATAAAAGTTTATGAAGGCGAGGGAGGAAGAGCATCATCTAAGATGGTGGAAGCGGAGAGAGAGACCAAGGGAGGGAAGGAGGGGAGAGTGGGTGGGGGTGGAGGTGAAGAATTTGCAGTTTCCACGCCTTTATGAGCACTGAGATGAGGAGGAGATAATGGCAACTGAGGAGGAAGAAGGGATATGATGGGCGAGGGGGAAGGAATGAGGCTGTGGAAAAGTAACTGATGCAGAGGGCTGACTGGAGAAGTCTTGAAATACTGCGCATGATGACGGCGTGTTTAGGTGTGCGGAATGAGGGCAGTGGATGAAAGTAACGGTGCAGTAAGAATACAGGGACTGGATAGAGCATGGTGATTTGTGGAAGAGCAATGAGAGAGCAAAATGATTATGTGTGCTGAAGAGGCGTGCAGAATAAGGGATGTGGATGGGGATAATGGTGTGATAAAATCGGTACTGGAAAAAAAAAAACGGGTTTGTGAATGGGAAGGCAGAGAGCAGAATGGTGCTGTTTTGAGGATAGACAATGACAGGCAATGGACATGGATGAAGAAGAGGTAAAGGGATGTGAGGTGATGAAGAAGTTAGATTTGTGGATGCACTGAGAAAACAGAACGGTGATGCACATAAGGACAGATAATGGCAGGCAGTACCATGGATGAAGGAGAAGCGAAGAGACGTGGGGCGATGAAGAGGATGGAATCGACATGGAAGGGTAGACATCTGTGTGATAAAGGTAAATGATAATACAGAGGGACGCAGAAACAAACGAGAGAATAGATATAATGAACTGAAAGAGAAATGGAAGGAGATAAAGTGAGACATACAACGAAGTAAGTCAATGGACTACTAATGTGAGGGGAATAAGCGGTGTGAAGTTAGGGAGTGAAAGAGAAAAGTGAACACTGAAAGAGGGGAAGCGAATGCGTGGGAGAAGGAGGAGGAAGAGATAAAGGGTGTGATCAAGGAGGGCTAGAGAGGTCGCTGGGGAGGAGGAGAAGGGAAAGGGGGATAGAGGAGGTGGAGGGCGACGAGGAGAGGAAAGATGGGGTGTGGTTGTACTCTTCAGATCCTCATACAGAAATTTATAGAAGTCATCGAAAACCAGGATGAATTAAACTGATAGCGTCAGTTGCCAAGTAAGTGAAAGGAGATTGTTTTATTTTTATGAAGAAAGGGGTGAAGGAACCCAGGATCATGGAGTGTTGCTGAAAATCGTAAGAGAGGGAGAAAAATGGCAGGACTATTTTGATTCCCCACCATAATAATTTACATCACATTTTTGCTACCGTTACTTCCTTATTTTGACGGAGAAGGAGGAGGAGGAGTAAGAAGAGAAGATAGTGAAGAAGATGAGACACTGAGCAGAAAAACGGATGAATTATTTTTATTCCTTAGTACTGTTTCTCTACGATTTCATTTTCTGCCATTGTTTTCTTATGTCGAAGGAGATGGGAGAGCAAACAGCCCAGGATTATGGAGAAATGTAGTAAATTCTAAGAGGGGTGAACAATGGTTGGATTGTACTGATTCATTACCGTTGTTTTGCTTTTATCTTATTACGACCATTATTTCTCTACAGTTACTTATCAAGAGTAAAGAAGTGAACAGTAACTCGATTCTTCCTCTTTATCAGTATCCCTTCACCAGTTTTTAAATCATCACTCTTTTCTCTGTCATTATTTTCGTATTATGATAGAAAAGTATATAAACATGAAAAATGACTGAAAATCCCAGTGTTTTCAAATATGACATTTTTTTTTTCTTTACCACATTTATTTTTGCCAATCTTTATTCGGCGAAGAAGCTGTGAATTTACCAAAGCCAAATACTGACTAAGGTATTTAATTTCCATCAGTATAAGGACTAACGACTACTACCAACTGAAAGGAAAAAAAACACGACTACCATAAATACTAGGAAATTGTACTGATCGTCATAATAAATAATTAAGCGAAACTAATGCAAAACTACATCACTTCATTTTTTCCCTAACACTTTAACTGCTAAGCTTTTTCTAGGTAAGAAAATCGTCCGCATTTAGCTTCCATATTAAGATTCACAATATATACTGTAGGAAACTGATAGATTTGGCCGCATAATGGTTCTGTTAGCTTAGTTGTCAACATATGATAGAAAAATTAATTTATACCCATTTACTTTTTCCCATCAAGAAACAACAGACCAAAAACATAGTTGTACATTGTTCAGCATCGAGTTTCCTTACCTCCAGCCACTCCTCGAACCCCCAGTCCCTCACTTTACCATCTTCGCCATCACTATCACACAAATGTCCAGGGTACAACTCTCAGTGTTGCACATCTAGCTTACGGAGATAATTTAGAATTTCTCAAAGTTAGCCTGATTTTAACCGATACCCAAGATATTGGTGTCTAATTACTGCCATCCATACACTTAAGTATATCTGTGTCTGATATTGAATATTTGATGATCAGTGCTGATCAAACTAGGGGTAACACCTGCCCGCGACAACGCTGCGCACGTAGCACACGAACCTAAGATAACAGGTTACAAGCTAACGAGTCTGTGTTGCCAGGATGTGCGTAAACAGTTTTTACTACCTAGCTAAATCTGCTGAATGAGGTGGTGCCTGATCTGTAAGCCATTAGACCAAAGCAAAGAGAAAGCATCAGAAAATAATTGATGATATTCCTTCTGAAATGCAGCACACTTCAGAAGGTAATTAAGGACTTACAAACGCAAAGGTAATCTACCGAATATAGACGCAAAACGATGAAATTATATTTCAGTTGCGAACTGTGTTTACCACTGTGTTAGTTACTCTCTCGCGTTAGGATGATCGGGGGAGAGGTGGCGGCATGTAAGAAACTAAGTCCCACTTTGACGGCCATACTTCAACCATAATTCCATGCATATCACTAGGATTTTAGAGATCGATACTTAGCTCCAAGTTAGTTATTTTCTCGCGTTGCTGAAGGTCCATGGAGTAAAGGCGACGATATTCTGAGATAAGCTACTCAGACAGAACCCAACTGACCTAAATCTCTATGAAGCGATTAATGTATCTGAGATCAAACATTAATGGGAAGTATACTTAGCCTCAGGCCAATAATTTCCTTTCGTTTTGGAGGTCCGCGGACATGTGGCGGCAGTACTTTTTTAAGTTGTTTAAGGTCTCAGGAAAGGTGGCAGCGATACTCTTCCACAAATGCTTACCTCTACGTCACTTTTTTTTTTCAGGTTATGAAAGACCTAGCATATGAATCAAGAATCAGGCCGAAAGCTTTCTCGAGGCTAATGACAGTCAAGGAATTACAGGAGCATCTCACACGTAAATAAACATTCGTCGAGACTTGCCCTTGAAGTAAAGTATGAAATTAATGACAATTATCTCAAGCTGAACATGACTGCTATAGCCACATTTAGAAGTGGTGATTACATGCAGTGCATTACTTACATTGATTTTCATAGTCTACATCATAGTGCACAGCCCAAGTTCATAACTAAGCCTATCTCTTGCAAATAAGGCAGACTTGTGTTATGTAGATCCTGATTCTAATGTACCGTAAAAATGTTTGTACCTGATATTTATTGATGTTCTCCATTAATCTCTCAAGAGATCATATCTGCTGGTGGTTCTATTATAGTCGCGGCGAGCAACTCTGAGGTTATTATCGTGTCCTGGCAACCTCTCATTCAAAAGTGGGCCTGATTTCGTGTATAATATGAGACACATGTGATTCGTGTATAATATGTTCGTGTATAATAATATTCGGGTATAATATATTCCAGCATAATAATATGATTCGTGCATAATATGATACGAAATCGGAAGCACTTTTGAATGATAAGTTGCCAAGGTACGATAATGACAACCTCAGAGTCGTGCTCCGCGACTATAGTATGTGAACACCTTTCGACAGAAGACCAGGCAACTTTGAGTATTACAACCGAAGTGGTGACATGTGCAGGTGAAAGGCACGGAGGAGAGCCGTTGGGCTTTAACACTGGGCAGAGTCGGATACATACAGTAAATTAGCAGGCAACGGTTTAAAAATCCTCCTACCACACTCATAACAGGGTCAGGGTTACTGCCAGAGCTGTATAGTGCGTGTAGAAGGGAAATATCAACACAATTTGTTCTTCAGATAACTTGCCCTTCCCGTATACTTGCAAATGTCCACACATAACATTAACTGAGCCAAGTGTACACAAAAATTTATAAATCCCTCGTTTATGCGTTGACACCACCCTTTTACCAAGACTATGAAGCCAGCAGTTGACCCTTGCTGACAGAAACAGCTATGAGTGTAAAACTAAATATATCTTATACCTCATATACAAGAAATAATCAGAAAAAACTTGACGGTTCATATGGATAAATATAGTTCATTCTCCAGTGATATTTACATAACTTTCTTATGAAATTTATCTGAGAGATAACTGTCCTTGTGTTTTCAATCGTTCAGTAAGTCAATCAGTCAGTCAATCTCTCTCTCTCTCTCTCTCTCTCTCTCTCTCTCTCTCTCTCTCTCACGTGTGTGTGTGTGTGTGTGTGTGTGTGTGTGTGTGTGTGTGTGGGAGAGAGAGAGAGAGAGGTTCAGGGGAATGCTCTCACTCCCCATGAACTACACTACCGTACGCTCACTTTTCATTTTTCCCCGCAGAGAATGTTTGGCCATCAGGTCCCCCCACCCAAGCCGTTATGATAGGCCGAGATATGATATTTACGGTAAACACAGGCAGCAATCACTCCCCCTAGGACGCATTATTCATCGCACTGAGTTTAATATATATATATATATATATATATATATATATATATATATATATATATATATATATATATATATATATATATATATATATATATATACTGTATATATATATATATATATATATATATATATATATATATATATATATATATATATATATATATATCTCGCTGCCTGTACCCCCTCCCTTCTTGTTAATGGGCTCCGGATATGAAGATTGTGCCAGCGAGTGACCGTCTTAAAGTAATAATCCCAAACTATCCTCCATTATCCCACCCACCAGACATTTCACCAGTAACATGCCATAAGGCGTATTAATGATGTCTGGCGATCAGGTCACAGGATGGTGGAGGTAATAAATTTTTAACTCGAGTACGCCATATCTTCCCTTTGCTGCTGCAAGTCGATTTTGCTGTCAAAGAGGACACCTTTGTAGTGATGGTGTTAAAAAACACTATGTCTAGCTCCCATATTTCGCAAATCTTCTGAGCTGAATAAATTAATAAGGAGGTGGCAAGAATGAAAAAAGAAGTAGATCAGCTGGCCGAATAGTCTCCTGGTTGCACATATGCCAGCTCAACTGTCGGGCTGGGGAAATCATGATAGCGTGGTAACTGTTTCATCCGTATAATCATCTAAATATTTATAGTGTTGATATCGGGATCAAAATCCTTGATGAAATGCTTCCCCAGGGCTGGGTGGATGTCTCCTTCCGGCCATATCATCAATGTAGTTTTGACTTCCAACAAAAACGACCCTGGATTATGCCATCCGAATTAGCATTGAGAAAAATCTAGAATTGCTTCTTTAATAATATTGACTAGATATTAGTCTTGGGATAATTTCTTAACCCCTCCAGTCCGATAACGAATATTTGTCGTCCGCCTATAGCAAGGCAAGGCGATATAGTTTTTGTCAGTGTGTGTGTGTGTGTGTGTGTGTGTGTGTGTGTGTGTGTGTGTGTGTGTGCGCGCGCGTGTGCGCGCGCGTGAAAAATATATCGAAAAGTTGTGGACCAATTTTCACCAAACCTGCAGGAAATAGCAACTATGTGGATAGGCAGAAGCGTATTTCTTTGGGAGAGGATATGATGAAAGACGACAGAATGCAAGCCACTATAAAATATTTAACATGGATTGGCTTTTTATGAAACGCAGTAACTGAATTCCTTAGAGTTTTTCGAATCTTCTTCAAATTTGGTTTGCAGGTAACTTGCATCTTCGCCAACAACATATTTTAGTGGGCGATTAGCATTCGGCTTATAAATCGACAGCCTACAATTTTATTCGGCTTAAAAATAGCTTTTAATCTGAACAGCGCCAACAGATGGTTATATCCAAACCTTCCACTCCGAAAAGTTCCTCCTGATCTATAGAAAATCGTCTAAAGATAGCACGAGCAAAACATATATCATAATATTCGTAGTAAATAGTTTATATATAATTAATTCTGCATTGGTGTTTGTTCTTTAAAAAAATGTGATAGATAATATAACTAGAATTACAGTTGTTGTTCTAAAATTATTGCTAAGACGTAGGAATGGAAAAGTACAGAAAAAAAGAAAGAAATGGATGGCAAGAAATGCAGATATCCATTCCAAACTGTACTTACAACACGTTTATAGCTGGTGAAATGTAGTAGCCTAATGGATACAGAACTCTGAATCTCCTCTCATCTCAAATGTGCTTTTTTCTCCTCTTTTTCATATAGTTTCATCCCCACATTTTATAATCATTTTAGATTTTTTTGTTTTCTAATTTATGATCTTTATAGAAACTGGCTACTAAACACATAGTGACTTTACATACATGATTGCTGACGAGTATACGTCAAATCCTTACCTGGAGTTTGGCAACAACAATCCGTGGAGTTTCGCACATTCTGATAAGAGGTGAGTGCTAAGAATGTTATTTTTGGCTGCACCTCGCATACTGTAGTTCAGATATTCCTAAAGTATGAAAAGAAACATCCCCGGCTGTTAACATGTGTCCCAGTGCGTGATATGTATGTTTTTTCGTTTTAGAGATATTGATGATGGAAGAAAGAAGAAAATCGATATTTTTGCGACCTGATCTTGCGAGTCATACGAAGGCTTGCAGAACTCTGCAAATAGCTTTGCACTTAAAAAATGGAGATCTTTTAGTCCGTATGGTTAAGGCTGGGCTTCGCGAGCGTTTTGAAGCGGGCATCCTTATATCATATGTAAGGAACACCATTCTGAACCTGCACCATCTCTACATGGTAGGTGCGGCTACCGTGATTACTGATTTAGAGGAACACTGGGATACCTGACAAAACTGAGTGATTGCCCATCAAGTCACTGCTATTCTAAGAGATTTATATGAAGAACAGGCATTTAAACTATTGGAAGAATTATACCACACTGGAAAGTTGGTTACTAGGGAACGACAACAACTTACGTGTACTCGAAAAGGATACAAGTCAGGCCAAAATTTCGCATTTCCCCAATAAGCAACCTTTCAAATGGGGGTATAATTCTTCTATCTGAACACTTCACTGCACTCAGATGTCAAGAAACACGAAATAAATTTTCACTTCCTACCCTGCACTGCTGTCATGATCATTTCCATTTCCTTTTCTTGTTTCCTTGTGAAACCCCCAAAAGACTTGCTCCACCATTATGGCTACGGGTATGTTTTTCATTCTACCTCTTTAATGTTCGTGAGAAACACTACCAGATCTGAAGGTGCAGAGAGCGGTATCAGAATAAAGTACATCGTTTCTGTCTAGTTTTGCAAGGCTGGATAAAATCACCTCTGGATGACAAGAAGAAAAAGTAAAAGATAAACCTAACCAAAAAGGAGTTAAATGGAATACACCTCAATGAGAGACGTGAAGCAATAGGTTGCCGTGTAGTTATACTAGATTTTTTTTCCAGCTGATGATCCACTCTCGTAAATGTGGCACCTGCGCACTCCTGCCACGTGATTGGTTGGTTTCAGTTTCATACCTGAAGTATCATATTTACAAAAAACATTTGTACCTTATATTCCAATCCTCATAAATGCTGTTTTGCATTGTCATTGTACTATACAAACAGACATAAAACGAGTATGTATCTGTGCTTCACTCAAACGGACAATGAATCTAAGGAAGCTAAATTGAATTTGAATTGAAATATTTGTAAAAGGTAGAGTTGTTGCATCTCTAATACACACACACACACACACACACACACACACACACACACACACACACATATATATATATATATATATATATATATATATATATATATATGCAGTATACTTAAGGATAATATGGGCGAAGGTATCGAAGCAATGGAGTAGGTGTGATCCATAATAAAGTCTGACATCTTTCGAGACAAGACAACTTGTTTTTCCCGCCTGGCCGTTTCTCGTGTCCCCCTCTCCTCTGTAGCGACTGTTCCATTCGCCTCCCCACTTCCACCACTTTGCCACTGACAAAACCGCTGATTTACTTAGAATGGTACTGTTGTCTAATGTAACAAGTGCCTAAGTATTAAGTTACCTTTTATTTTACATACCCAGCCAAATGCATTTATTAATATATATATATATATATATATATATATATATATATATATATATATATATATATATATATATATATATATGTATATATATATATATATATATATATATATATATATATATATATATATATATATATATATATATATATATATATATATATATACGGATATGCAACAACTCTGTACCTTAAACAATAAATATTTCAATTCAAATTCAACATCCTTAGATTCATTGTTCGTTTGGGTAAAGCACAGATACATCTCGTTACATGTCTGTTTGTCTATCCATCTATCTATATACCTAGGCTGCTTCCCCCAAGGAAAGGGAGGTAGCCGAGACAGGACGACAAACTCCCCATTTAATCATCCATTCAAACACATTCATTCGCATCTTAGCCCCAAAGGGGAGAACGGACAGATCCTCACTGCACCACACCGCACAAGGGTCAACTGCGCAATGCAATCAGTGACATCCGCAGCAGGGCCCGACAGCAGTGCTGGTTTACCTCTGCCACATCATAATAGACCCATCCCCTTACTCGCACCTGACCTGACTAGCTGATCAGACCAAATGCGGGAGAATATCCCCTCAGGGCTGCGTCATCACTTACTCATTCACAATTTCTCTCCATTTATTTCTGTCACGCACAGCCACTCTTCCTTGCTCAACAGACATCCCTCTCGCATCCAGCGCTCTCTTCACACTGTCCATCCATCCTATTCGTGGTCTTCCTCTCAGCCTTACACCTCTCACATCAGATCTAGTTATCTTTTTCACCAATCGCTCATTATCCATTCTCTCCATATGCCCAAACGTCCGCAACACCCTCTGCTCAACTCTACCAGCCATCTCCCGAACAACTCCAGTTCTCCTTCGCACTTCATCATTTCGCACTCGATCCATACGCGTCACTCCACACATACTCCTCAGACACCTCATCTCCATTACATTCAAACTTTTCCTCCCTGCTACACCCATATTCCATTTTTCAGCCCCATATAACGCAGTCGGTACCACAACACCCTCATACAACCTTCTCTTTACATCCATTCTAAGCGAACGACATCTGAACACTTTTTTCATTCCTCCCATCACCTTTCCTACTTCATTTATTCTGAACTTCACTTCTGCATCTATTCTTCCATCCATGGCAACATGTGACCCTAGATATTTAAAACACTGTTTGTATAGTACAATAACAATGCAAAACAGCATTTATGAGGTTTGGAATATAAGGTACAATTGTTCTTTTTTTTTGTAAATAATACTTCAGGTATGAAATTGAAACCAACCAATCACGCGGCAGGAGTGCGCAGGTGCCACATTCCCGAAAGTGGATCATCAGCTGGAAAAAAATCGAGTATAGTGACGCTCCTTGGCGCCCCCATCTCTCTTCCGCCCGCCGCTACCCTCCCCCACCTCGCCGACACTTTCGCTGAGTTGGTGCAGCTGGGTAATTTACTTTGCCTAAAACCAGAGGATTAGGTTCAGCTGCGAGAAACTCCAGCACACAAAGGATTCAGAAATTATCTCGCGTATTGAACCCTATCTCCGCTATTGGTACACAGAAATTTTATTTCAAGTAACACCAGATGATTTTGTTCAGTTATAAGATCCCCCCTCCACCGGCTGGATACTCTAACCCCTCGAATCCGGAAACATTATCCTACTTTAATGATTTTTTACTGCTTCAAGGCCATTCGTTCAACGTTAAAAAGGCCTCTCTCACTGACAGTCATAATGAAGACTGTATACAGCTCTGACTCAGAAATGTCTCTTAAGCTTAGGAGGCGTTTGAAAGATGCTAAAAACTCAACAGCCAGTAAATTTTGTGAGGAAAATAGCATATGTATTGGTAATGAGTGTTAGTACTCAATTGCTGGCATGTGAAGGTATGTGGTAGGAAAGAAAACCGATTTGTCTCAGGGAACGGGCTATCAAAAATTTTCTGATCCGTCTCCATGCCCATCCCGACTTCCACCGCCTCTTCATCTCTTCCTCGCTAACCCCCTCCCCCCGCCCCCTCCCGCCCCCCCTCAAATCCCCATTGTGCCGAGTCGGAAACCTATCTGTCAACAGCACCAGCGGGGGAGTTTAGGTTCACGGGAAGAAGTTTTTACCTCCCTCAGCATTATTTACTCTCACGCCTTCCGAAACGACTCAGGCTGTGTTGAATGATGGAACTCTCTCTTATTATTTTCCTGCAGCCAGGGGACAACTTTTTCATTTATATCACTGTTGCTTCCAGACGATTTTCTTTAGCTTTAGGAATGCGCGAATGATGGGTTCCCTGTCGATATCCTTTGTCCTGAGTTTGTTGTTGCTGTTGTTGTTCATTTTATTCCTCCTGTTCCCTTTTAGAGTATAATAAACTTGAGGGAACCCCTACTAGGGCTTCATTTAACATCTCCAGTGTGCAAACCCTCTCCTGAGCTGCATAATACCGCCTGGTAGTACCCTGACTGACTGATGACCAGATAGGTAGGTAAACATAGTCTAAACATTCGCTTTCTAGATGTGACGTTAAGTAAGGATGTAAATGATTTTATATATATATATATATATATATATATATATATATATATATATATATATATATATATATATATATATATGTTTATGGAAACAGCTATATCAGAAAAATATGTAGGTCGCTGCTGCTCGAAAGGTTGATTTTTTTTAGGAGGGAAAGAAGGACGGAAAAGTGAAGATGTAGCACCAAGCCAAAATTTGGCTGTATGGCACTAAGGTATATGATAGCAGGGGACATATATAAATTAAATGCGTGATGTGAAGAGCAAAAAGAAAAGTGACCCTATTGGAAACTGAAACTGTGGGAGAATAACCTACACTCATTTTTTTTTTTTTTTTAATAGAGGCAAAGATGCACTTGACAGATTGATGATGATTGGCTGAATGCAATATGTCTGAATAACGTCGTTGTATTCAGCTTAGTCAATACGTTTCGATTTGCATTACCGGTAATTATTTGAAATACAACAATATTATTCGTGCATGTTGCACTCAGCAAGCCATCACCAACCTGTCAAGTGCATCTTCGCCTCGATTAAGAATACAAAAAAACTGAGTATAGGTAATTGTCACGGGGTTTTTGAGAATTTATGAATTAAGAAAACTTTAAAAGTTGGTTGAAAATAGAGACAAGGAATTGACTTGTTAAATCAAGCAGTACATTTTACTTTATGACGGCTTACTTCGCCGATTCTCTAAGGATGAGAATTTATAAACTTTCTCAACAGTACACAGCAGAGACTAAGTACTCACTCGTGCTGTTTGTTAGTATTGCTAGCCTCTAGAGAAAGTGACTCCACCTCTGACAATCAATAACTAATGCTATTAGTGATAAACAGGTTCTTGCCGGTGCATTAACTCCTGGCTAGCACAACGGATTTAAGCTTAATACAAGAGGACTGGCCTAAGTACAAGTTATGAATAATGCAAAGCGTTTGTGCAAGTAAGAGCGGCAACTAAAATAGGCTTAATGTGGAGAAATAAAACACGATTTTAATTACATTAAGCTCAAAGAAAAGAACTATAAATTTATTGATTACAATGAAATAAATTCACTTTATATGAATCTCAAAAATGAATTCAAATAACAAGGAGAATACACTCACTCACTCATTCAAAAGCTAAACTTAAACCTAGGAAGAAAGAAAAGAAATAGTGGTCAGTAGAAGGGGCTAAGCGGAATGACTGGGTGCCGGTATGTAGGACGGACGCTGCAATACGCTAAACCTCCTCGCCGATTCATCATTTAGGTGGAGATTTCAGGAACTCGCTGTACAACGGTGGTGCTGCTCCACGCTGGGCACACGAACCTGCTCTCACGACGATCCAGTCCTGACTAAGTTCAAATTATGAAAGAGGGCGAGGGCTGGCCATGTTTGCTTCAATGGTCAACGGAAAGTGAGCGATATACGCTCACAATAAATCACTCAGTGAAGGCGCTAATGTTGCACACAAGGATGATCACTCATGAAACAGTGAAAAATGTTCTGAAAACCGTCCCAATGGAGTGAATGCTAGGACGGTTGAACTGAGTGATACACAGTGGGAAGTCCACTAGAATTCGCGGTTTTCACACTGAAACAAAATGTCACGAACCTACAAATATGCTCGCGCCAATATGTGACATTATGCCCCATCAAAAAAAAAAAAAAAAAAAATCGATATACATATATAAATGCTAACTCAGTCACACAAGATTCACACTGTGTTTTGCATACTACCCTGCTACAGGAGAAAATCACAGTCGCCCATGAGCATAAAAACCTAGTATTTACGTTAATAGAAGCAAGCTTAAGGAAAAAACTCTGAGACGACAGTGAAAAATCCTATACTCAGTTCAAACTGAGCGAAAAATTTGCTACATTTACATTAACAACTAATTGTTATGTAGCGTGATGTATGTAATACACGGTGTAGGTGTGACAGTTGTGGTGTAACTGTGCCTATGTGTAAAATTATATAATGCAAATTAATAGTAAATAATGACGACGAGGCAGAAGAGAAGAGGCGGCAGCATGCGTCAGGGACGATCAGCTGATCTCCACGACAATGCTGCACTCGCCAGCTGCACCCGCGAAAAGAATCAAGGCGGAGCATCAAAAGTGTCATTTCTCTCTCCCTCTGCCTAGCAATCAGTACTTATGTTACAAAAAGTACACTATTATTCTCTTAATGGATACATTGTTAACCAGGAAACGTAGTCTTTGGATTGCTCAAATCTCTCAGTACCCTTGTAGTTTACTGGTTAAATTACAATATTTACAGGGAAACGTGCCAGTTCTCGGATTGTCCAAATCTCTGAGAATGGGCAGTTTACTGGTTAAACCTACCTAATTAACCAGGAAATGTACCAATTCTTGGATTGCTCAAATCTCTGAGAACAGGCAGTTTACTGGTTAACCTACATTATTAACCAGGAAACATGCCAGTTCTTGGATTGCTCAAATCTCTGAGAACGGGCAGTTTACTGGTTAACCTAACTCTACACTTACGATTAATTACAGGAAGCTGAGAATCCCTACGCAATCTCGGGCAGGTCACATTTTAACACCCAACGTGGGTGTGAACACTCATGTGGATAATGTGCATTCTCCAGGAATCCTCAGAGAGGCCCACAGCTCGAGACGTTCCACAAGGTAATTCATACACAGCCTCGGATTATCCCTACGGGGTTTTCGAACTTTCCTCTTAACCTACGGTACATATGTATGTACAGGCCTTGGACATGATGTGTCCTGTGAGGCCACAGGCGAGACATCAAGTCTGCACCCACATTACCACTGCCCTCTCTTTCAACAGACTCTGAGATTATGGGTGTGGATTCACACGGCACAGGAAGGACATGTCCCTGATTGGTGGTACGTTGACAAACATTGCAGGAACGCACAAAGCTATCTATTTCTTGTCCCATTCCTGGCCAGAAGAAGTCAGCACGGATATGGCCCTGGGTTTTCCTTTTGCCCAAGTGACCTCCTGAGGCTGAACAATGACCTCATTCTAACATTGCTAGGCAATACTTAGTGGGAACGACAAACTGCAGTCGAACCTCGCCCTGGGGTGTTCATGACTCACGGTAGAGCCGTCCTTGTTTATGAAGGAACTTGGCTTGACTTCCCCATGAATACTTAATCACTCTACCCTTTTGTTTCTTCCGCACGGCAGCAAGTGTCGGGTCAGAGTGTTGTTCTTGGACATCAACTTGGCTACACATCAGATCTTGCAGCAATGCAATGGTCACTGGAGTGACACAGTTTGGAGCCTCGGCCATAGCTCGTGTTACTGTAGCCGAAGTTTGAGTAGCGTCATCTTTGGTGCAACTATACTTAGCACCTGGAATATTGCCTATTATAAGGTCAAGTAAAGGTTCTGACATGACAACTGTGACTGTTGTACCAGTGTAAAATGGAGATGCCACCTGGATACGTGCCTCAGGGAAAAATCTCATTGATCCATCAATAAGGTTAGCTTGGATCTGTCGACCTGTGTACTCCTCAGGCCGAACTAGACTCTGCCTGACAGAGCAACCTGAGGAACCATTGTCTCTCAGGACCTTTACAGGAATGCCTCCCACAAACCCTGGCTGAACAAGGAAGGCACTGTCACCTGTGGGAGGGCCTGTGGAGGAAGCAGCCAACCACTGATGAGACTGTTGAATAAATGATGCAGCAAACATGGTGCCCTGAGAATTAGATATCTGAGGGGTCGTATTCACCGTCTGAGGAGATGGAGCATTGATCACCTGTGGCGGAAGGTTCACTGTCGCCGTGGGACTAGTGAACTGTGGGGAAGTACCCGTACTGTTAGGGATGACACCACCGTGCTGCTGCTGAGGAATGAAGGCTCCGTTCGCCCCCTGCCTCCGATACACTGGGGCTGTTTCAGAAAAGGATAGTTCCGACTGTTGATTGCTTGGCTGATACTGCTGCTTGTTAGGGTACTTGTTGTACCTCTTCCAGACAAGGTGCTGAGTGTTTTGCCCCTGGTCCTTCTTGTTTGGACCTTGGACATTATTCTGAGAATGGCCCTGTTGCTGGGGTTCAGTCAGAGATGGTTTCCCAGATTTGTCAGCTTTCCTGTTCCACGTGTGTTGCTTATGAGTTTGATACCCGTATGCAGTGAAGAATGCATCAGCCTTGTTCACCATTTGGCTGGCATCCCTTACCTGGCAGGTTTTAAGCTGATCCATAAGTTCAGCAGGCCATGACTTTTCTAGCTGCATGCACAGCATAAGGTCAATTATCCCCTCACGCATGGAAGGAGTTTCATCTTTCTCCATCCACTCATCTAAGTAAGCAGTAAGCCGATCAAGAAACTGAACAGCAGTCTCTTTTTCTTGTAAACGCACCCTCATAAACTGACTCTTGGCGTCGTCAACTGTGAGACCGTATGCTTTGACGAGTGCGGCCTTCATCATCTCATACATGAGATTGTCTTCACGAATTCTGTGGAGAATATCGAGGGCAGGGCCCTCAAACAAGCTAAGAAACTGGAGCCGCTTAGCTTTTTTTTTTTTTTTTATGTGTCCGACTCTGGGCATAGGCTTCACAGCCTGCTATCAAGGCCCAGCAGTCCCCCTACATACCATACACCTCTACATGTCACCACTTCGGCGCTAACACCCACCAGCTGCCTCATCCAGCTGATACAGCTGAGCCATGTCTTCAAAACGAGCTATGAATGGCTCGATTCGCTCACCTTCCTTGTATGAAGCTTGATGTGTGGGGTTGCCAGAACAAGTGCAGGGAGAGCGCTCGTGGAGCTTGGGCCAGCTGCACCAGATGTGTCTGAAGCCAAGGAATCTTGCTTGAGCTTCAACATTTCAAGTTCATGTTTTTCACGTGCCTCTCGCTCTGCAAGTTCGTGTTCTCGTTCTCTCTCTCGTTGTTCACGCTCATATTCACATTGTTCTTGCTCATGTTTGCATTCTCTTTCGTGTTGTTCTAACTCGAGTTCGCGTTGTTTTTGCTCGTATTCGCGTTCTTTTTACTCGTGTTCGTGTTGAATTGTACACTCTTCGTGAGCATCATTCTCAAGTTGCTGCTCGTAACTAAACTGAGAGAGGACTTATTCCTTAATTTTCTCGGGGTCGCTAAGCCCCATATCTTTAGCTTCTTGTACATAGACGTTGGTTGACATGATGCTAACTCAGTCTGAGTGAACTGAAGACTAAGTACTGACTGCTATTTTGCAGAGAAATGCCAATAATCAAGAGTAAAGAATATAGGCACAGGTTAGTGGTGACCAGTTTTATCTAGTTAAACTGGTAAAGAAAGAAAATAAAAAATAAAAAAAAAACTGACTGTGAAAACTATTACATAAAATTAACAGAAATGAATCAATAATCACCAGTATGATAGTGCCTATAGACTTTAATAATAAATACCTAAGTATGAGCGAGTGAGTATTATCTCGTTAATAACTTTAAAGCTAAGAGTTAATATCCTGGATTGAGGTCGCCAGATGTCACGTTTTTTTTTAGAATTTACGAATTAAAAATACTTTAAATGTTGCTTGAAAATAGAGACAAGGAATTGACTTGTTAAATCAAGCAGTAAGTTTTACTTTATGTGGCTTACTTCGCCGATTCTCTAAGGATGAGAATTTATAAACTTTCTCAACAGTACACAGCAGAGACTAATTACTCACACATGCTGTTTGTTAGTACTGTTAACCTCTAGAGAAAGTGACTCCACCCCTGACAATCAATAACTAATGCTATTAATGATAAACAAGTTCTTGCCGGTGCATTAACTCCTGGCTGGCACAATGGATTTCAGCTTAAATCAAGAGGACTGGCCTAAGTACCAGTTATGAATAATGCAAAATGTTTGTGCAACTAGGAGCGGCAACTAAAATAAGCTTAATGTGGAGAAATAAAACACGATTTTAATTACATTAAGCTCAAAGAAAAGAACTATAAATTTATTGATTACAATGAAATAAATTCACGTTATATGAATCTCAAATTGAATTCATATAACAAAGAGAATATACTCACTCGCTCATTCAAAAGCTAAACTTAAACCTAGGAAAAACGAAAAGAAATACTGGTCAGTAGAGGGGGCTAAGCGAAATGACTGGGCGCTGGTAAGTAGGACAGACGCTGCAATACGCTAAACCTCTTCGCCGATTTACCGTCTAGGTGGAGATTTCAGAAACTCAGTGTACAACAGCGGCACTGCTCCACGCTGGGCACACGAACCTGCTCTCACGACGATCCAATCCTGACTAAGTTTGAATTATGCAAGAGGGCGAGGGCTAGCCGTGTTTGCTTAAATGGTCAACAGAAAGAAAGTGAGCGATATAAGCTCACAATAAATCACTCAGTGAAGGCACTAATGTCGCGCGCAAGGATGATCACTTATGAAACAGAGAAAAATGTTCTGAAAACCGTCCCAATCGAGTGAATGCTAGGACGGTTGAACTGAGTGATACACAGTGGGAAGTCCACTAGAATTCGCGGTTTTCACACTGAAACAAAATGTCATGAACCTACAAATATGCTCGCGCCAATTCGTGACAGTAATCAGCAAGCAATGGGGACCATCGTAGCAAGGAGAAGAGTGGAAAAGCTGAGAGGCGGTGCTACAGTGCAGTTGAACAATCAAGAAAAAGATGAAAGATAGTCATGGGGTGCTTACAATGTGAACAGAATGGTGGAGGATCACGGCTCATTAAATGACCATGAGAAAGGTAGGTTTGACCCCAGTGGACATGAGCAAAGTAAGTCTCACGTCAGCGATTGGGGTGAATTGAGGTATGCCAAAGAAGAACTAGGAATTTAATGCTCTGACGTTTGTTGTTAGCCAGAAGGCTCCATGAGGATTTGATGGGTTAGCAGAGGAATACAACAAAAAACAGGAATGGGCTGTAGAAAGGACCTAGAGGATGGTGTAGCAGAATGCGTCAATGAGTCAATGTATTCATTTTCAATACTCCCTACACGACTAGAGACCCAGCAAAAGCAAACTGACTTTTTCCAGACAGAATGGCGGAACAGTCACTTCCGAATTAGGGTGATCAGGGGATGAAAGTGAGATGAGGTGAGTAAGGAAGTGAGTGCACTAAGAAAATCAGAGAATATGACAAATGAGGAGGAATAGAATATAGGAAGCAACTTCAGAAAAGAATGGCATGAAGTTCTTCAGTGAGAATTCCTGCAATGGGAGGAAGAGTACATTTGAAGGAGGAGTCAAGGAACACACCAACAAACCCATCATCATGACAAAACTTAGAGCCGTCTGCAAAAATATGCATGGCAGAAGTGTGACAGGACATTCATTCGAGAAAAACGGAGTGAAGAGAATCTGGGGGAAGAAAAGACAGATCAAGGCAGAAGAGAAGGGAAGATTATAGTAAAAGGCAGAAGCCAAGGTGGAAAGGACACCAGACAAAGTAGAATATTATTAATGGAAAAGTGATATCAGTAGACCAAAGAAGAATGGGGATCCCAAGGGGAAACGAAAAAGAAAGTGGAGTTCAAGCGAAAAGAGCGTTGGAGAAGGCTGGGAGGGCGGAACAACTATATTAGTTAAAAAAAAGAAGGAACTGAAGAAGATGCTCAAAGGACCTAACAGTAAGAAAAGAATGACAGTAAAAGAGGAAGCAATGCCTGATTCAACAAAAAGTCTTGCAGTGAGAGTTGACCAATAGCCAATCAAAGACCTGTATGATAACTGAAATCAAGTTTGGAAAGACTGCTAGTGGAAGCAGAATATTAGACCAGGCAACTACAATCGACCTTAGAAAGAAAAAGGACTGAGTGAAGAAGTGTGGCGTGATCAGTATCCCAAGAAAGATGAGACAGTGTTTGCAACGAGCAAAGAAAATGAAGGGTAGAAAACTTAAGGGAAGAAACTTCTGCATTCCAGTTTAACCGGGAATGAAGAATGAGCCCAAGAAAATAGGTAGAGGCGTTGTAGGGTAAATGGGTGCTATAGAGAAGGTTGAGTTATGGTTCGTGAACGGGTGAAAGTCATTGCACAGGAAACCATGAGTGGTGGCCCACAATAAGGCAGCATCAATGGCAGATTAAACAAGGGAATGGAGATAAGGTAGGTCTGAAACTGTGGTGCAAAAAGCAATATCATCAGCATACAAATAAGTCAAAAAAGAGGGGAGCAGAGAGAAGGTGATACCATTTATAGCTATAAGCAATAGGTTTTACGAAGGACGAAGGCCTGGGGTACCCCTCACGCTGGGGAAGGGCACATGAAAGGTGGATTCCTAGGCAAACATGTATAGTTCGGAGGGAAAAATTTTGAAAGAAAAATGCCTACATTACCATGAAGACCAGGGGAATGAAGAGAACAAAGAATATGAAACCTCCACGTAATGCTTCAGATTTTTTTTTTTTTTAAATAAAGATGACGGCAATGACTAACTGTCGGAGTGAAAAGCAGAAGGGATAAAGTATTCTAGTCAAAAGAGAGGGTCTAAGGCGCTGCATGGCTTGCAATACCCAAACTGTAAGCGGGAAAGAAGACAGTCAGATTCAAGGAGCCACATGAGTTCATTATTGACCATTCATTCAAGAAGTTTACATAATCAACCAGTCAGGGCAATGGGATGGATATCTTGAAGAAGGTGAACTGTCTTACCATGTTTACGAAATCAGATGGAAGGAAGCTCTCTGTCCAAAATTAATTGTAGAAGGTCAAGAGAAAGGATATGGCCTGCAAAGAAAGATGTTTTAATATATAACAACGAGCAACATGAAGTCCTTTGCTCTTATCTTTACATGATTTAAGTGAAGATGGTAATTCATGAAAAGAAAAGTTAGAGAGATTGGTACAGAATCAGATTCCAGTTTTTTTCATATGGCGAAAGTTTGGAGAGATGAGATCAAAGAAGACTAAAATAGCTGTCCAACGCATCCATAACCAAGGAATAATGAGCCACAGAATGGCTATCGACAGTAAGAATCGGTGCCCGTGGCGGATTTGTTTGCAAGATAATTTACGAATTCGAGACCAAACTGTTGTAACAGATGTATTAACAGATATAAAAATAACATGGTCTCTCCTAACTGAACGCATAGCTTGGTGGGTGGTGCGACAGAAGGCAGTAGAAGGCAGAAGGAGACTACAAATCCAATCAGGCCTGGGCTGCTTGTGGCGAAAATTTTCCATGTGGCATGTTTTACACGAGAAGCCCTCGTACAAGTAGACGTCCACCAAGGAACACGTTTGACAGTGGATGGTCGAATATCACGGTGAATAGCAGAAACTAGCAAAAGGAAAAAGATCATAACTTGAGGAAAGGAAAAATAGGAAGGTGGAAGAGGGGCCTCAATAAGAAAAAACGGCTTAGTGTCAATAGCATGGAACTGCGAATGGGGTGGACGAGGAAAAGGTCAGAAAGAGGTAATAGTGAGTTTAACAGGGAAGTTATCACTACAATGAACATCTTCCAATACCGATAGACGAAATTAAGAGTAACAGACAGCGCTAGGCAAGAGAGGGAATAAGTGAGGAGGTCGAAGTGAGTAGAGAAGACGGAGTTAAGAATGAGAGAAGAATGAAACTGTTTTAATGAGAGTACCCTAGTGGAAATGCTGGCAATTAAAGTCAACAAGGAGAAAACTTGGAGATGGAAGGGAATGAAAGAAGGGTGGCGAAATCCGGAAAATCAAAAGAGATAGAAGGTGAGAAATGGAGAGATCTAACAGTGATCCACTGATGGAGAAAGACACGAACAGAAGTATGAAGGATACAAGAAGAAATAAGAAGGGTTTTAAAGGGAATGTAATTTTGGATAAGAAAGGCAATATCATACGAAGGAGGGACTTCAGAAAAAGTATAGCCAGTCACATACCCCAGGATCAGCAGCTGCAGTCCAACAGAAGTGTCACCTCTAAAGAATTCTGCGCAATGGGGTGATGCCGAACCACCGTGGTCGACAAATCTGGCCAGACCAACAGCCCTTGGGCTCACCTCAATCCTTCCTGTTGCAGCCTCAAAGGCCCCCCGATGAGAATTTTGATGAATCTGAACAATGCCACGCCATTTAATGCCAAAGACAGGATAGATAAGATGGGAGAAAAGAGAAGGAAGAGGAGACAGCATAAGAGAAACTAGTTGAGGTAGCAACAGGGACCCCAAAAGAGGGATGAGGGAAGAACCGGGTAAAGAGACAAAAATGCCGCATCCACCCAGGAACCAGACTCCTACCCCTACTGTGAAGCCCGTTAAGTTGCCATGTGAAAGCTCCCCCTTACATCAAGTCCTAATAGATCTCCTAACCCCCCCCCCCACCATACCACACCGATGACGACAACAAGCAAGCCAACGGGGGAGGGGGAGGTTGAGGAAGGAATGAGGTATGGTAAAATGATAAAGATTTTTCTTTTTTTAGTATATCTTTTCACTTACACCTGGAGATAATACCGTTGCATGGACTCTCAGGTTTTAAAAACAGTGCATCTCGTGTTAGGTGTCATCCCCTGTATCATGGCAGTTACTTTCTGGATCCAATAAGCCTGGTCGGTAATGCCATGGTGAATCAGCTCAACAACCTAACTCATCATGATTGTGAAATATTTCATCACTTCCACCAATTGACGCCCCACGACCTTACATCGTTCTAGTGCCTTCCTTCTACATCCACTAGTTTATTTCTGCCTTAAGTCTTTTATTACGAGGTGGAATGAAAACATCTGACCAGAAAAAAATTGCACATAAATCAGTCTTATGAAAGTGTTGATGGGGATTCTTTCGCACACTTTCTATGCAGTATTCCTCTTCAGCTGAATATAATTATTAGGCTCTCGTATATGATGAGCATAGAAAAGAAAGCATCATATCACTGGGGCTAACCAGTTCAGTCTAGGGCGCCTCTTTCATTTCGTTCCTGCTGCCTTCTAATGATTTTATTAAATTTAGGATGGATCTGTAATGGACATGGTAATAATGCAAGCTCGATCTAGCCTTTCGAGTTCGATAAATGGACTAAGCGTCAGAAAAATCGACTAGAGTACGTCATTGGGTTGAAGGGATCAACACACAGGTTCGTATGACTCACTCAGGATAAAATTATCGAAAGTTAGCTGGAATAAAACACTAGGGTTATCCTAAGCATGGTTGGCATTGACAGTACTAATAAACTTGTTGCCTAAAACTCATTCTCAGCCAAAAGATACTGACGTTACTGGAAAGCGATGCTGTACTAGGGAAGGCAATACCATGATAGGGTTAAATTTCCAGTATTTCTTTCAAGCCGTTATACTCTTGCTTTTCCTATGTTTCTTACACATATGCTTAAGTAAATCATCCAGTACCAGCATTAATATAATACAATCTATGTTTCCAGGTTGAAGGAGCCAACTCTTTTAGGATCCATCATTCTTTTCCTGTGTGTCTTTCTTCAATCCTCTTCCAGGCACTTGCGCTTTTGTTTTTTGTCATCTTCCCTCCTCCTTATATATTCCAGATTCCTTCTTGTCCCCTTCCTTTCCAGGTTTTTTCCTTCGTAGCGCCTTCTTCCGTCTTTCCTCGTCTTCCCTTTCACCCTTTTCTCTCTCGCTCTCTTTTTTCCTCTCAACCTCTTCTTCTTCCCTCTCCTTACCCTTCTTACACTCGAGAGAACTACTAAGTCTGTTGCTGTTTGCGTTCCCTTATACTCTTCTTCCCTCTTACTACCTTCTTCCATCTCACCCTATTCTTCCCTCATACTTTCTTCCTCTCTCCTGCCCCTTCTTATATCTTACACTCTGCCTCCCTCTTATCGTCTACTTTCTGCTCACTCCCTTCTTCCTTCTAACGCTATTCATCCCTATAACTCTCTTCTTCCCTTTCACATTTTATTTTCTCCCGCTTACCATCTACTTTCCACTCACCCTCCTCTTCTTGTCCCTCACTCTCCTTTCCCATTCTACACCCCCCTGGCACCATAACCTCGCCGCCTGTGCCATTAAGAGCTTCCCCGATACCGCGTAAATAACTTTCTTATTGCATTTTACTCAAAGTGATTGCTGATTAACTTCATTTTTGGCCATTCGCCTTGATATACTTCTCGGGGAGTGTGTATGGTCGTGGGGTGTGCCGAGCAGGGAGTGGGTAAGTGCTATACTCGTACATCTGAATGACTAGTGTTTATAAGACATGTACTCTCACATTTAACTGGTCGCCAACACATCTCTGCCAGCTGTAGTGGTGGAAGGTGTTACAAAGAATATGTTTTTGTAATAGCAAAATGAAGCACACAAAACAATGTAAGGAAATAATTGTGCGTATAAAGCATTTACCATCACGACGAAGAATTCTACAGAACCCTGCCACTGTGGAAATGGAATGTTTCATAAAATATCTTTACGCTGCGTGATAGCAGTATGAAGAATACGACAAGAGAGTAAATCTATAAGAGGGAAGGAACTTCTCTGACGTTTGGAAACGAAAGAAGAATATGGAAACTAGGGCACTGTACGGAAGGGGTTTGTCAACAGTAACTTGCTCATGACAGTAAAACATGTATCGATTCCCGTGACCATACAGCTTGAAGTACATTATCAGATCTTTGAAATACCATGTTTCGTGTCTTCTTTTAATATGCGCATTCTACCATGTGATTCATTACAATATAATAGTTATGTTCCACCCCCTCTCGTGTCCCCAGTTAGGAGAATGGGAAGAGAAAAGTAGACGAAGGAATGGACGATCATGGGGCATTAGAACGGAGATAGAATTATTTGAAATGGAGGGGAGAGGGTGGATGGAGGAAGGGAGAGGATCATGGTGAGTGAAGTGTGGTGAAAGGGTTATAAATGAAAAGTAGGCCAACATGGTTGGACGCAGAATGCTACAAAGAGGGAAGAGGGATTTGAGATGAAGGAGGAAAAGGGGTGGGGTTAGGGTTTGGCGAAGAGAAAAATGAGTACACGTGGAGAAGCATATGAGGAAATGAAACGGCCAGGGTGGGGGAGGAAAGAAGGGAAGAGGAAGGTTCAAGGGAAACAGAATGGAAGAAGGTGGAGGGAGAGATGGTGAAGGGAGAGGATCAAGGTACTGGAGGAGGAAACAAGGAACGTTCAGGGAAGCAGATGGGTGAAAGTGGAGAGTGCATTAGGAAGAGTCATGGTGAGTGGGAAAAGGTGATGAAGGTAAGAGAATGGGTGGAAGAGGCCGGGGAGATGATGAAGGAAGATGATCAAGGTGAGGAGCAAGGAGGAAAGGGGGAGGGTTCAGCAATGTAAAGAGAGAGAAGTGGAGGGGATGATGAGATGAGGAAACGAGAGGACCATATTGAGCGAGAAAATACATCACTCGGGGAGAAAATTACCAGTGAAGACGGTAATCTCTCCAGCCAAGTTTCTCTTCGAACGACTAATGTCTGTTGATCAGGGGATGGATGAGGGAAGGACCGATGGGATGAGGGGGAAGGATGTGGGCGAAATGGGGGAAAGTGGGGGAGGTAGGGGAAGAGGGGAAGGGAGGGAGGAAGGGAAAAAGGGGGAGGGAGAGAGGGAGGCAATTAGAAAAGAGGGAAACAAGGAGGGGGAAGAGTGGGATAGAGGGAAACAGTGGAAGGTAGGGAGAAATGGAGGAAATAAAGGAAGGGTGGGAGGGAGGGAAATAGGGAGGTAGGGAGAGAGGGACGGATGTAGGAGGACTGACCGAATAAGGATGCTGGGGAAGAAAACGACTGTAGGATGTATGAAAGAAAGGGAAGGGAGTGACGAAAGAAAGAGAGGGGAGAGAGTGACGAAAGAAAGAGAGGAGAGGGAGTGACGAAAGAAAGACAGGGAGGGAGGTAAGTAGTGATGGGAATTAGAAGGCAGAGAGAGGAAAGAATGTAGTGGGCGGGAAGATGAAGGGGGAGAAATAGAGTGAGGAAAACAGAGGTAGGGAGGGAATGATTGACAGAGATGAGTTTAAAGAAAGGATAAAAGTAGTGAAAAGGGGAGGAAGAAGATGGGGGGCATCAAGAGAAAATGAGAAAGCATAAAAAGAATACCAAGAAAAGATGAAAATGGGAAGGATGATGAGAAAACAGAGTTAATGGGAAGAATGAAGAGAGGAACGAAGAGGATAACTAGTAGAGGAAGGGACGGTAGAAGGAGGCTTAGAGTCAATGCATTTCGATTACACGAGAATCATTTAGGCAGGCAGACAATATTTGCTAACTCATAATCTTCTCCCAGTGCACGACATGCAACCAAAAAATTTACATTCCACATTTCTATTTCTTTTTTCAGAGTATGACATGCAAAAATGTAATTTATAATTCAGGATCCTACTTCTGTTGGAAGGGTGGAAGGGAGAAACGAAGAAAACACTCATGTAAAGTGGGATGACGTGAGAGAATGACAGGAAGGGGGGGGGGGGAGAGGAAGAAGAAATGTAAAAATGGAAGAGTCGAATGTGAGCGGGAAGGATGATAAGGCTGAAAAGTGAAAAGAAAACTTAATGCAAATACTGGTAACGAATCCATAAAAGAGACTTACATTTTAAACAACGCCCATATGGTCAGGACAGCTAAAAGTCTATTCAGGCCAACGTCAGGAATATTCAGCTGAGAGGTAGTCATGTGAACCTGAGTGCGTAAGCAACCAAGGGCATTTGTATTACGCTATTTCAGCTAACGACAAATGATTTTATTGGGCCGACAGGTAGTCACAGGAGTCTGAGGGTATTATATGAAAGCACAAGGGAGGAGGGAACGAGAGAGAGAGAGAGAGAGAGAGAGAGAGAGAGAGAGAGAGAGAGAATGGAAAAATGAGCATGGAGAAAGAGGACGGGAGAAGAGGAAGACAAAGAAAAAAGCACCTGAAAGTAGGGAGATAAGGAGAGCAGGAGTTTACAGCGAGCGGAATGAAAAGACGAAATGAGAGATAAGGAGGGATCCAGAATGTGAGTTACTAAGCATAGGTTCGGAAGAGTGAGGGTAAAATAAAGAGATTCTGGAAGATTATTATGTAGACAGTAAAGGAGGGGGGAAAGAAGAGCTAAGAGTACAAAGGAGTTTAACAGGAAAGTATACATTAACAGACCTAATGATCCCCTCGGGTTTCTCGTGCGGAAAAGATTATGGTATCTCATTCTTTGGGTTAAGACAACGATACGTAAAGCAAGAACGCTTCCCCCATCCACCAAGCCCTCCATCACTGTCCCAAAGAAAAAAAAAAAAGAAAAGGACTATTACAATGAAGCATAAATAACAATCATGGAAATTTCACAGGAAACTATGAATAAATGGCTATTCTGTAAGCAATCATTCCATGTATGTGAAAGAACACTGTCTGCAGAACGATGTTACCTTGTTGTTGTACTCTCCGTTACCTAGAGAGATTAGAGAAAGAAGGATTGTTGGAGGAGACGGAAGGCAGGAAGAGAAAATAGTAAAGATTAGAAGAAGGAGAGGAAAAAAATGAGAGGAAAAATCTCCACGGAAGGCAAGGCAATAAACCCAGGGGGAAAGAGGCGCTCGGGGAGAATATAAACTTGCGAGAAAGACTGGGAGAGACGCAGTAGAGAGAGGTGGAAAGATGAACACCGGAAGAGAAAGACGAAAGACAAAGAGAAGGAGGAAGTGAGTTTTTTTTTTTTTTTTTTATGCGAGGAAGAAGGAACCAAAGGCCATGGCCCGCAGTAACAGTTCCCACCAAGAGAAAAACAAAATACAATAGAGAGCCAAATTCAAGATCCGATCATTTTGAGATGCCTGGACACACTGCGTTTGAAAGACTGGAGATCATAGGCAGCAGGAAATACAGACAGAGGGAGACAGTTCCAGAGCTGACCTGTTGCATGAATGAAAGACTGGGAGTAACGGTTAACTCTTGCATTAGAGAGTTGGACAGAAAAGGGATGAGAGTTTGCTGCCAGACGGGTGTTACGCGCCCGTCGTAGAGGTGGAGGAATGCAAGCAGACAGTTCAGAGGAGCAGTGACCATTAAAGTAGCGATAGAAAAGAGATAAAGATGCAACAGTGCGGCGAAGAGACAGAGGTTGAAGGGAGTCAGTAAGAGGAGGAGAGTTAATGAGACGAAAAGCCTTTGACTCCACCCTATTGAGAAGAGCTGTATGTGGGGAGCCTCCCCACACATGAGAGTTGTACTCCACACAGGGGCGGATAAAACCTCTGTATAGAGTCAACAATTGTGCAGGGGTAAAGAAAGAGCGGAGTCGGCTTAGCACACCCAATCTCTTGGAAGCAGATTTTACAAGAGATGTAATATGATCTTTCCAAGATAAGTCCTGAGTAAATGAAACCCCAAGCATGTTCAAGGATGATGCAGGATTAAGCTGAATATTATTAAACATTAATGGGTATACCTGTGGAAGATTTTGTCGGGTTGATAGGTGTAAGAACTGAGTCTTAGATGCATTAAAGACAACCATATTATTTTTACCCCAGTCAGCGATACGAGCCAAGTCAGACATTAGGTGTGCCATAGCCTCATCCCTTGTTTCTTGAAGTAACTGTTGAGATGGGCGTTGCGGGAACCGAATGGAAAGGTGAAGGGTGGAGTCATCAGCGTATGAGTGGATAGGGTTAGATGTACAGCTTAGAAGATCATTGATGAATAAAAGGAAGAGAGTTGGTGATAGGACAGAGCCCTGAGGAACACCACTGTTGATAGATCTAGGAGAAGAACGATGGCCGTCTACAACAGCGGCTATAGAACGACCAGAAAGGAAGCTAGCGATGAAGGCACAGATAGAAGGATAGAAACCGTAGGAGGGCAGTTTGGAAATTAAAGATTTATGCCAGACTCGATCGAAAGCCTTTGAGATGTCAAGTGCAATGGCAAAGCTTTCGCCAAAGTCCCGAAAGGAGGATGACCAGGAGTCTGAAAGGTAGGTGAGAAGATCGCCAGTGGAGCGTCCCTGACGGAACTCGTACTGACGATCGGAAAGAAGGTTGTGATAGGAAAGATGCCTTAAAATTTTTCTATTAAGAATTGACTCGAAAACTTTTGAAATACAGGACGTTAAAGCAATTGGACGATAGTTTGAGGGTTGGGAGTGGTCACCCTTCTTTGGGACTGGCTGAATGAGAGCAAACTTCCAGCAAGAAGGAAAGGTACAGGTTGACAGACAAAGGCGAAAGAGTTTGCCTAGGCAGGGTGTAAGCACAGAAGCAATAAAGAGAGCAATAAAGAGACGAAGTAATCGGGTGAAAGAGGAAATGGGATTCGAACACGGAAATTTGGAGTAAAATAGAGTTAAGTCTGTCAAAGTAGTGTCATTATTTCGGATAACGCCAGAGCACGTAATTCAAATAAGCGTGAGTCACAGAGGTTTGTGAATGTTGAATTAGCCACCATTAACACTCTCATGGTCGGGACAACTCTAGTACTCTATTTTTCTTAATATCACTCCATTTAATTCAGGTGAAAGGCAGTCAGAGGAGCTTGGAAGTGTGAATAATAGTGGAGTGTGATGAAAAATATACAAGTAGAGACTACCGGTACTGTATTATTGTCAATAGGGCCAAGACAACAAGAAACGGAAAACTATATTAATGTTTGATGATAGTCTGACACACACACACACACACACACACACACACACACACACACACACACACACACACACACACACACACGATCACATTCGAGCACATAAAAAAAAAAAACATGGATGCACGAGCGCACACTCACGCTCATGCACTCTCTCACACATGCGTTCCCACACACATACTTATACTCGCCTGCCTACATGCTCTCGCACACTCCTACCCTCTGGCACCCAAAACCTCTGGCAGTCACGCCCTCTGCCATTCACATCCATTCGCACTCATGTACTAAGGCACTCGCGCCCTCACGCACACGCACCGTCTGGCATTCACAGTCTGGCTTTCTCATCCCCTGACACTCCCACACTCTGGCACACGCTCCCTCTGGAGCTCGTAGTCTGGCTCTCGCACTCTCTAACAACGTATCCTCTGGCACTCGCACCCTCTGGCACTCACACCTTCTGACACTCGCTTCTTTTAACATTCGCACTTTGACAATCTCTCTCTCTCTCTCTCTCTCTCTCTCTCTCTCTCTCTCTCTCTCTCTCTCTCTCTCTCTCTCTCTCTCTCTCTTAGCAACTCTGCACTCTTTTCCAAGATTAATACAAAACTTCTATATTATGCTGTTTCTTTAATTTTACGTTACCAAACTCTGCACTCACCATTAGATGCATTTGATCATCTATCACTCAGACAAGCAAACAATGACACACACACACACACACACACACACACACACACACACACACACACACACACACACACACACACACACACACACACACACACACACACACACACACACACACACACACACACACACACACAAGTAAACCATAACACCCACTCTTTCTTCCAAGCACGATTTAATAAACCAATCAGTTGCACTCAAATATCTTTACAGAATGTATAAAGCACTACTGATTCGCGTTGCCCAATTTCACATTAATATTTCCCGTATATGTGGCTTCATCTATGTTATCGGCTTCATCAATGCTATGATCTCATATAACCCTTTAAACGATCTAACAATAAAGAAGGGATCTTACTGTATTTTCCCAAAGAACACTTGCACAAAATCTGTGCTGAGACAGAGAATAAATAAATGAATGACAATCATGTTGACAAGCATTTGGAAGAAAGATGAAAGGAAGAAAATTATCAAGTACAATATGTTCTCCCTTGCACGGTGGATGAAGAAATCTGGAATATTATGCTTGCCATCCCACTTCATGAACTGCATATTTAGATCACCACGCCTTAGTTTGGAGATCCAATTTATCTTCTCCGTGTGATTTCTTTTTTACCCTTCGATTGTTCATTATTTCTTCGTTTTCTTTCTGTTCTTCGGTATCTTCTTCGGGTTCTTCCTTTCGTCCTCGTCTTCGTTATCTTCATCATCTTCATCATCTTCCTCCTCCTCCTCCTCTTCCTTCTCCTCCTCCTCCTCCTCCTCTTCCTTCTCCTCCTCCTCCTCCTCCTTCTTCTTTTCCTTGGTACATACTTGGTACAACCGCTTTATGGAGCACTACCTCCTGTCTCTTACTTACTCCAGACACCTGTCTCTTACTTTTTCCTTCTTTCCTTTATTCTTTCTTTGTGACTTTTAAAGGGATTTATGAGGTCAAACATCAAATCACAAACACTAATTTGGGGATCCTATATTCTTGTATGACCACAGAAGCATGTTAGTGTACTGTAGCTGTGTGGATATTATCTTACATTCCCTTGTGAGTGTTGGCAATCTGATATATGTTTTATATTCTTCATTAAACCTTGATATTGCTTCACGTCCATTGTAGTGTACTCTTGCTTCAGCCAGATTACTTTAATAGTCTTAGGCTTTTTTTTTTTTTACCTTAGGGATCTATTAATGTTGTACTTAGCCCCTCCATTTCGAAATGTTTAGCTGGACAACATCGTGAGGAGATGGCATGATTGAATTACTGTCGTCCCAGGGCTGAGTAAGTTAAAGTAGCACATTTTTGCATCACCCTGAAACAAAAAATTAGACACACGAGAAAAAGGAGAAAAATATCTCTTGTGTATAATGTATCAAACGCTGTGGTTCCCGTACTCCTTCCAGTGATTAAGCATTTCACTCGACACATTCCCCAGTTTGTATCATTATCAGTTTATTAAAAGCGATTTGCCATATTATCAGTTTTTGAAAAAGCAGTTTGTAACAACGGCACATAACTTTGCCGGTAGGCTACGTCATCACAGTTTCAATTATCTGGGATCTTTTTTCATGGTAAATACTGTACAATTCAATTATGCAATGATGCCCTGGTGCAGAACTCGCCCCATAATAATAACATTAACAGTGTACATCATGTAGACTAACCAAAGCATTACGCAGAGTGTTATACGTTCTCATTAAACTGTTCATCAGTATTGCCTTGATGTTTATACTCATTGAATTTCGGGGCATATTGTGTTTCTCGAAATGAATTCTGCTTCATGGGCCCATAGCTCCTGCCGGTAATGTGTTCCTAAGTCATTTGCACCGGCTTTTGCGAAATTGCCTGATCGTGAATCAAGCGAATAATGTAGGTGATCACCATTTCTCCATTACCTTACCCTCGGCTGAAAAAAAAGAAAATATATATCATTCCAAAATATGTATGGCAGATGAAAATATTTGCACTCTGCATTAGTCATATTGCAATTTATGGTGACAATAGTGGCGATGCTTTATACAAGACCTCGCTGTGTACGGTACGATATTATCATATAAAATGAAGTGGGAAACCGGTAATAACATACAGTCTCTTTTGCTCAGTCTCTAGAACACTGGCAATACATGATAACAGACATTATTACACGACATACAAATATGCTACAGACGTTGGAAAGAAACCATTAAGCGAATATGAGGCCGTATAAAACAAAACTTAGCAATATAAGTTCCCTGAATTCACTGTCAGCCGACTATACGCATCTCTCGTTATCAAAAAGACAATGAAGGAGTTGTTTCAGTGACAAAAGGATTTATGTAAGTATTAAGACAACAAAATAAAACTGCAGCATTAGCAAGAAACGAATACTAGAGTGATCATGAAAGTATTCAAATATATATAGTTCAGATTGGAGGACTACAGTTTTGCTGAAATGCACATAAGAACATAAATTTCATGTTCTCGTTCCCGGATTCTTCCCCAGTTAGATAATATATTCGAGTCTACGGAAGTTATTTAAACTTTCATTTCCTTATAACTCTTGAAGAAGAGGATTTAACTGTTCTTTAGCCCTCCAGACGATTTTACTAAGCTTTGAAACACTTCCTGAACTAAGGTGGTTAGATATCACCTTCACTTGCCCCATTTGGTAACAGGGTGCTCTTCTGCGCTAGTGAATACAAAAATCACTATTGTATTGGATGGATTAAAAAGGCCTTTATAATTTTACAGTATTGCAAAGATACAAACGATACACCTCCAGTGTTATTCACAGCACCTTTCACTGCGACGACGAATTTCTTTTTCTAATAATTCCCACCTTAGACGACATTACCTCGTTTACGTTTTATTTTTCGAACTGGAGGTGTTAGATAAAGCTTTCTTTAAACTCTGCAGTCGTCAGGAGGTAACAAAAATACAGTATAGAATATTGCATCGTTGTGAGCAAATGAAAATTGATAGAACAAAGGAGAATTCCAGCCACTGAGTTTCTGTCCTGATAATACCCTTTTCTTTCTAACTTGACCTAAATTGAACACTGAGTTGCAATAGTAGAATAACACGAGAATATACTACTAAGCATGTAGGAATGCTGTGGAAAAATGCAGAGCCGTAGTATTATCGCTTTCTACCACTAAAATGCGTTGAATAAACTACAAAGCGAAGATAATCAGGGTCAAGTTAGAGTAAAAAAAAAAAAAAGTATGAATTGTAACATTTCGGTGCCAGTGGCTCACTCCCTGCTTAATATAATGGTCTGATGTCAGCTACAGTGGAATACTGTAATTTTTCCCAACATGAGAGGTTTATTGGTGATAGAATTACCACTCGAGTTCTTATTACTAACTCCAGTTGTGTTAATTGCAATAGTACTAAATTTTTTCCCACCATGAGGGAGTTGTTTGTGATTGTCCTAACGCTCAGGTTCCAACGACTCACTACTGACTGAATAAAATAATCTTTTTATAGTTGGTACAAAATGCAAAAGTTGTTCCGCTGAAGAGAGGATTGATTCCATGGTGAGGGTTAGATGTATGTGACTTCTGTACTTCGGCCTATGTACTATGGGTCAAAAAAATATTGGCGCACAATATGCGTGAAACATCTGGGACCACAGAGCGAAGGTCACGGAATTATTAGCGTCCGACCTATCACACGTTCGTAGCCCAGATGTCGGGATGTGTCATTTACCACCACTAAGTACTATCCTCTTCCAAACATGCAAGCATACATTGTTTATACACAATGAGACGTTGATAATCAACGAATGTTTTCGGTGTGCATCGGACCCCCTGTGCACGAATCATTTTTTATCCATGGTACGTTCTGCAAAATGACATGCAGGTTAACTACATCTAATGCTCAACTATTCCACAGATAATTACCCTAAAAAATTTCGGGTCAGTTTTTACCTCTTGAATAGCTGACTATTATTTTAATTCTTGCTGCGTTTAGACGATTTGAATGTGTTTAGGAGATACCTTAATAGCAGAAGGGGCAATGATGGCTATATAAAACCCTTCAAGTTACATTGCCTCATAGGCTGCATAAATAGCGGAGGAGAATGTGAAGGTTACACTAACTCCTTCAAATTCTGTAAGTTCCTCCTAAACTGAATAATACCACTTAATCGTAGCAAGACTTTAAATAAAGTCATCATACTGACAGGATAATGAAATGAAAAATATGGATATGTTTCCTAAACTGTGGTGATATATGGTACTTAGAGTTACCGGTATATAATATATTCCATCCATCCATCATCCAATCCTACGTTGCCCCATGAGGAGCGTAGAAGCCCGGGACTAGGCAAGTTGGTCCTCACATTTAAGATGAGAGTAATCAGCCTCACTTATCCCTGAGTGGCATTACGTGAGCAATAAACCCCAACCACCCCTTGGATATAAACCTTCACCGGCTCAATCCGATTGGAGAGCAGTAATTACCCACTAAACCACCAGGCGCCAAAATTTGGTTATATGTTTACCAATCAGCGTAGTAAATGGTTTCCTGGTGTACAGGAAACCATTTGGCTTGTCACTCAGTGTAGTGTCACCCACAGGCAGAAGGAAGAGGAGAGAATGAAGGAAAGAAAGACAGAAGAGGGAGTGTAAAGTCACCCGTAGGCAGAAGGACGAGGAAAGACTGAAGGAAAGAAAGACAGAAGAAGATGGAAGGAAAGAAGGATGGAGGAGAGGAAAGGGCAGACACCCCGAGAGCAGCACTACATCGAGTGAGTGGATGGTGAGCGCCCCCACCTACCACAATATATAATATGTACCGGTATATAAAACATCGTCCCTAAACCGATATAGAGTAATAATATCCCCCAAAATTTGTCGTCTGTCTATTTATAACCATGTCAGATTTTGTCCCTGCCGGAGAGAGAGTCCCGAGGTTTAGCTACTTAGACTGGACGCTTAGGGCAAGAGTAAACAGTCGTTTGTTCCTGACTGGCATTTTATGTGAGGAATAAACTCCAGCCTTCCTTCAAATGCAAACTCTTATGGGTCACATCCAGCTGGGGCGCCTTTATCTTTCGTTAACCATTTGGACCACTAAACTAAGCAGTGATGATCAGGAAGGCTGGAAGGGTTGGAATCTCACTGCACTGGTTTGGAATCCCTGACATGTCAAAGAACTATTGATAGCAACTATACAGTCAGAGTTAAAATATCATCTAATAACTAACCCCTTCAGTCCACTGACAATTTATCTTTTATGTATTTATTTATTAGCTTATATTTTCACATGTTGATTCTCATTTTTTTCTTGAGACCTCAAGTCGATTTTTTCAGCTTTGGAAAATCATTTATTTTCTAGTGATGGGTATAGCAAGAATCTACATTAATCCTATCATGTTCCGATTTCTTTCCGTAAACTGAATAAAACTGTCGGAAGGAAGGATGAAGTAAATGGAAAATACGTCCTGGTCGGCCTCGCCTCCTCCTTCCTTTCCTCAGCAGGCTAATATTCCTAAGCAGAGACTTGGTATTGCTCCCGGTCCATAAATTTCTCTTTAAAATGATCCGTCAGAGAGGAACGAGACAGACATGTCCAAGTGTGAAACCGAGGAAGCGGGGTAGTAGGTGAACTTATGACCTCAACTGTAAAGTGCATATGGAAAGTAACCTTCTTTGTGTTTTTAGTCATTACGTTTCCAAGCAGCGGCTCATGTTTTAAAGTATTCTCCAGTACCCTTTATTTATATATTTGCCTGCCACTTCCGTCAAAAAAAGCGCTGGGATGGAATATGTGAAATACAGTGTACAATTAATAATAATTCCTTAACGAAAAATAATAATTTACGGAAAACAATATTGCTCGCTGGAAAATCAATAATCACCTAGTGGTTTTCTGCAGGCACAGTTTGTAGTTAGGGACACATCTGCTTGTCACTTTCCTTTGTTGGCTCTTGTTCCTAAGCCAAAAAACAAATTCTATCACCAAAGATGATTCTTTTTTATAGACTGTGCAACATAGGAAAAATGGAGGACACGCCCTAAGTGTTAAGTGGACGCAGTGGATGAGTAAGGGAGCTTTTCTCCTTGAGTGTACTACTGTGGGCGTAAATATCGATTCACCCCATTACCATAAGAAAGTAAGTGAGTGAGCAATGAGTTTCAAAAAGCAGTGCTCCGAAATTCAAAGACGAGCAAGGTCCTCAAAATTATTTACAAGAGTTTTGTTATGAGTCCATATTATAATTACAAATCATGATAGATAGATAGATAAATAGATAGATAGACAGCTCCATGCAAGCCTGGGAAAGGGAAATGATCTTGCAAGTTAACTGAGGAAATGGTGACCATTACACAGGCAGCAGCAAAGTCAGGGGATGATGTAGGTAGTGTGTCAGCGAGATAGCAGGCGAACAAAGCCTAGTGACCATACACACATACTCACACACAGTTTTCTGGAACTTTCCAACCACAGTGTAACACACGTGACACGACCCCTGTTTCACCAGAATTTAGGAAGCAGAGCGGCAGAAGGAGGCTAGCATTAGAACCGACAGGTAGTGGAGAGAGTGAACAAGAAAGAGGGGCTCAATTAGACTTACTTATTATATTGTCTCTGTCAGACATACCCTGCTCAACTTAGAGTTCTCTGAAGATAATAAATTAAGATCAACTCACTGTATTCATCTTTAATTCCTCCTACAAGAAATCGAGAGTGACAACTAAACAACAAAACTTCTCTACAAGTTTATACAAAGTCTTTTATGACAGTTTCATAGTTGTTAGATTAAAAGTGGAGCTGTCCACAGTCGAACGATATAAAAAGAACGCACGGCGGGTGATGTAAGCAAAAATGTCAAAGGATGTCATGTACTTGTTCATGGAAGCAAAGAGTATTAGGTGGTGAACTTCGCGAAACATGCACAGGTTGACAGGTGGAGAGAGAGAGAGAGAGAGAGAGAGAGAGAGAGAGAGAGAGAGAGAGAGAGAGAGAGAGAGAGAGAGAGAGAGAGAGAGAGAGAGAATGGAAACGTGAGACGAGGCAATCGTGGCTGGTGATAAAAATAAAAGAATGAATTGGGAACGAAATAAAGTTGTTGTGGAGAGCAAAGGTATGTCGTGAGAATTACAGGGGTGAGGAAATTATACAGTGAATTGAAGAGGGAATAAACAGAACAAAGAAAAATATATAAAAATGAAGCCGGCGAAACAATAAGAGAAGGAGCAGCATGAACAGGGAAAGAAAATTACTGTAGCTACTTTAACTCATTCTCAATGAAATCGTTTGGCGTTAGCTGGAACAGAATGGTAGAACTGTCCCGGCGAAGATCAGACTATTGGGGACAATGAAATATATAGGACGCTAATGACTTACTCTTAGATGCTCTGAATTGCTTGCCGTTAGCTGGAAATGATATTAGAATTATCTTGTTTCAAAAGAGGGTTATCACAAGAAAGAAAAAAAAAATGAATAGGGGAAAGATAGCACAAGAACATCTGTGAAGAGAAGAAACTGAGAAAGGCGTTGGGCGTAAACTGATGAACAGAATTAAAATTAAAGCGCAGAGAGCAAAATACCGACAGAAGTTAAATAAGAAGTAGGTAAGAACCAGCAGAGGAAGAAATTAAGAATATAATGAACAGAGAAAGAGGACGAATAAAGTAGTCTGAAACAACGCATCCGTCCTTATCACCATCACCACCACAACCATCACCATCACTTTCACCATCCTATCCTCCCTTCCAAGACCTAGCAATTAGAAGGAGGCACAATAACAGAAAGAATATAAGGAACAGAAAGATCAGCAAAAGAAGAATTTAAAGGGAAACATGATGAAAAGGAAGTGAAAACTGAAATGTTTATTTCAAGAGAAGAGTAAAAATAAGCATTTTAATAAGCTAGATGCAATGCATTCACGGACTATGATCCAGAAAATATAAAATTTGATACGAGAAGGGATTATGGAAAAGGGGTAGATTGCTTTTAAGCAATTTTTTAAAAACGATGTTACAATAAAGTAAAAACTGACTAAATCGAGACTTATGCAAATAAAAAATTGTAAATAACTCAGTTCATAAACATCTCCATTTAAAATACACAGGAGGGAACAAGAGATAAATGAAATGAGTGGCAGGGAAAGAAATGTATCAGAAATGTATGAGATGGAGATATTAAAAAGTGGGAGGAAGAGTATATGGATTGATTTACCATAGAAATCTCAATCTAAAAGACAGGAAAAAAAAAAAACTAATAAAATGAAAGTGTAGTCAAACATCCAAGTCAGAAAAAAAAAAATGAATGGAAAAATGTATGACTTTTTTTTACCTTACACCTCCACTGAAAAGTCAGAGAATGAAATAATCCAAAAATAGCCAACTACTTGCAGAAAAAAAAAAAAAAAAAAAAAAACGAAAGCAAGAGGTAAGAGGCGTAAGCAACTGGATTACAGATATTCACCATTTACTTTTACCTTACCAAACTCTATTGAAAAAAAATAAATAAGAGAAACAAAAACGACTTAATAAAGAATGAGTTAAAAAAGACAATAGAACAAAAAATATAATAAGACAAGATGAGAGAGAGAGAGAGAGAGAGAGAGAGAGAGGAGAGGCGCTTTACCTTTTTTTTTTTTTACAGATGAACAAATAAACCAAATATATAAAAAAAAAACAGGTTTACACATAAAGGCGAGCCGAATGCAACAAGAACAAAAGGCGAATAATGGAAGAGAAGAAGAAAAGGAAAGAAACTGGTTAGGAAAACAAGAGACGGAGTTAAAAACCTTTCGGAAAACTGGCAAATATATGGGAGTCTTAACTGTTGATGTGACTCACACCATCCACTCACACGATGTAATACTACCCTAGGGTAAATTTACACTGACAAGCCAAATAGTTCCTATCAACCCAGGAAACCATTTTCTGCTTTGGGTGGTAACCATATAACCAGATGATGCCTGATGGTCTAGTGGGTCAAGGCTCTTTAACTGGAGAGGATCAGCAAGGGTTTGCATCTGAGGCAATTGCAGGGATTTCTTACTCAAGTAATACCACTTTGGGCCCAGCAAGGCTAAACACCAGACCATAAATGGTGGGAGTGAGAAACATGGCCCCTGATGAGGCCAAAAATGAGTGTACACTATTATGGATAAATTTATCTTACCTACATTCATCTACTGTATCTCTTGCAGTCTCCCAGGCCCAAAAATTGAGTAGAGTCATTTGGCTTTAACTGAAATCGAATACCGGGATAAATTTTTAATTTTGGGCATTCCCGGGTTCCGTGGTGAAACTTTTATTTTTCGATTTTGACCTCCAGTTTTCTTCGCAGGTACCTTGTTTGCCAATAAATATGATGTTAAATTAAGAACCGTCTAGTAAATGCCAGATATTTTCTAAGACGCAAAATTCTTTTGGTGTATGTGAAGCTATTACTATGTTTTGACCTTCATTTCTGTCGAAGATGATTCATTTGTCAGTAAGAAATACAATAAACTACCTCAGTCTAGCGACTTTACAAAGGTATGGTATGACGGCCTGTGTGCGTGTGATGTCATATCCACTGTAAGCAAAGACGACTCTTCATTGACGACGGGAGTGTTGCTAAAAGATGACGTGCATATATATATATATATATATATATATATATATATATATATATATATATATATATATATATATATATATATATATATATATATATATATATATTGTTACGGAACAGAGAAAGATAATGTACACTTTAAGTGAGAATACTAAAAATCACTACTGCCCCGTAAAGTTACAGGTTCAAAACAAAAGAGTTAGGTAAAATTACAAGTCAAAGTTTAATGCTCAAACTAACAACAAAACATTCAGGACCCATAAGGATAATGTAATGGCAAAAAACAGGTTAAATATATGGTTAACTGCAATAGCCTCTATTAACACGAAATTAGCATGAGTAAATTTATCTAAGTCAGCCCTGATAAAATGACAATACACTGGATAATGCTCAGTTAATGCAAGATAAATTATTACAGATACAAAATATTATCAAAAATGACTGACATCCAAACTTTACATTAATCACAAAAACCTTACTAGGCCTACAAAGTAACACCTTATGCCATACAGTACAAGAACAAAATGTAATAACACTCATACTCAAATTACACAGCTGCTAGATGGTTGGAGACTTCCTGAGCACTCACAATAATAACAACAGTACAGGGGAGGACAGAGATGTGAGCAAAATGAGTAGATCTAAGTGGCAATTAATGTAGAGACTGAGCTCATTATATAGGGGCCGGCAGAGCTTGATACAACTTGTAAGAAGGACGCGCAAATGAAGCCATGTGGACAAAGAGTTGACAATCCTGCTCTGAACAACAGAAAGAACGACTTTACTATAAGGGAGGAGGGGGGGAGTGAGGTAGAACACGCTCGTGATCAAACATGCAGCATACTGTACGTTAGAATTACACAAAGGATGATGAAATCATAGGCTATGTAACACCTCCCCACAAAGAAAAAGAAATTTACAAAGGAAATTTCTTATTACTCTAAAACAACCTGTCTAAAGTCTAGATAAGCAATCTGCAATAACATTTTCTTTCCCCTTGACATGTTGTATGTCTAATGAATACTCCTGAAGAAGTAGACTCCATCTTGTCAATCTCTGATTTTTATCTTTAAACTTACTAAGGAAATTCAGTGGGTTATGATCGGTATAAATGACTATGGGGTCAAAACCAGAACACAAATAAAATGAAAAATGCTGTAAACCCAAAATCAAGGCCAAAAGCTCTTTCTCAATAGTTGAGTAGTTCTTTTGAGGTGGAGTGAACTTCTTACTGTAATAAGATACAGGGTGTTCAATACCCTGATCATCCTCTTGCAGCAAAACAGCCCCAGCTCCTGTATCACTTGCGTCAACAGCCATCTTAAAAGGCTTAGCAAAATTTGGAGTAGCGAGCACTGGCTGACTTCATAGGATAGCTTTAAGTTTGTTGAAAGAGGATTCACAGTTACCGGTCCATACAAATTCAACTCTCATTTTCAGTAGGTCTGTAAGTGGTGATATAAGAATTGAAAAGTTAAGAACAAATCTCCGGTAATAACCTACCATTCCCAAAAATCTTTGTAGCTCTTTCCTACTTTTAGGTCTGGGAAGATCACTTATAACCTGAATCTTAGCTCCTGGTGGTGCAACATGTCCATCACCAAATACATACCCAAAGTACTGAAGTTTAGCTTGTCCAAACTCACACTTTGATAAATTAGCTACAAGATTAGCCTAAACCAAACGCTCAAGAAATTTACTGACATGTCATAGGTGATCTTTCCAGTTGTCACTGAAGATTAATACATCATCAATATAAACAACACACCCTGCCAAACCCTCTGTTACAACATTCATGAGCTTCTGAAATGTGGCTGGTGCATTCTTCATACCATATGGCATTACAGAACATGCAAAAGTCTTTCCTAGTGTTACAAAACATGAGATCTCCCTAGCACGTTCAGTCATAGGTACTTGCCAGTATCCCTTTAACAAATCAAACTTACTTATGTACCTAGCCTTTCCGATCTTGTCTATGCAATCTTCCACGCGAGGGAGAGGGTAAGTGTCTGTTTTGGTTATCTGATTAACACGTCTGTAGTCGATGCAAAGCCGCTGTGACCAACCTGGCTTAGGGACTAGAGTGATAGGAGAACTCCACTCGCTCTGACAGGGCTCAATCATCTTGTGGTCCAACAGGTAGCCAAGCTCCTTCTGGATGAGAGAAACTTTCACCGGGTTCACACGGTAAGGAGGCAATTTAATTGGCTTTGCGTCTCCAACATCGACATCATGCATCAACATAGTGGTTCTTCCTGGAGTGGCACGGAACACTTGCGGTTACTCCTGCAGTAATGCCGAAAACTCCTGCCTTTCCTCGGGAGGTAGATGAGAAAGCTTAGTCTGGAGATCATTCATGATATCAGGATTCTTCCCCAAACTATCACTCAGGCTCATGCTGCATGGGAGAACTTCACTTGCACACTTGGGTGGAACAGCTACAGTGCAGACTGGGTTATTTTCGTCCCGCCTGTGATATAACTTTAGCATGTTGATGTGACAAAGTTGCTTGTTCTTTCTACGATCTGGTGTGGCGATGACATAGTTCACATCACTGAGTTTCTTCTCCACGAAATAAGGACCACTAAACTTGGCTTGAAGAGGTTGCCCATGAACCGGTAGCAGAATCAAAACCTGATCTCCTGGCTGAAAGTGGCGTAACCTGGACTTCTTATCATACCAAGTCTTCATCTTCTCCTGAGCAGCTCCTAAATTCTCTCTCGCCAGCTGTAAAGCAGTGGACAGCCGTTCATTGAACTTCATCACATAGTCCAACAGGTTGACGTCATCTTCCTCCGACAGCCAGCATTCCTTGAGTAGCTTAAGGGGTCCTCTTACTTCATGGCCAAACAGTAGTTCAAAGGGTGAGAAGCCCAGTGATTCATTTGGAGATTCTCTTGCGGCAAACACAACGAATGGAAGACCTTTGTCCCAGTCTTTCTGATGTTCCAAACAGTATTTCTTGAGCATCGATTTGAGTGTTTGATGATATCTCTCCAACGCTCCTTGAGTCTGGGGATGGTAAGCTGAAGACGTGATCTGGGTGATGCCCAACTCTTTCAGAGACTGCTTGAAAACGTTTGACATGAAATTACTTCCCCGGTCTGACTGTACCTCCTTGGGCAGACCAAACTTTGTAAAGAACCCTGGCATTTCCTTAACCACGTTCTTTGCTGAGATATTTCTAAGTGGAATGGCTTCAGGATAACGAGTAGCCATATCAATCAGGGTCAACACGTAAGAAAATCCTGAAGAAGTCTTACGAAGAGGGCCCACAATATCCACCAACACACGGGTGAATGGCGCCTCAAAAGGAGGAATGGGAACTAGAGGTGCAACCTTTTCGGTCTGATTACACTTCCCCACAACTTGACAGGTGTGACAAGACTTACAATACCAGGAAACATCCCTGAAGAAACCTGGCCAGTAGAAGTGTTTCAAAATGCGTGCCACAGTCTTCCTCACTCCAAGGTGTCCTGCCAAATTGGAATCATGAGCCACTCTAATGATATCCTGCCTACAAACACGAGGGATGACAACTTGATGTACAACCTCCCATTCACAGTCGGCTGATGCTGTTGGGGGTCTCCACTTTCTCATAAGTACTCCTGACTTTATATAATAACAAGTAGAAGCACCAGCTGACTCTTCCTCACTGCAAGCAGAGTTAGCTAGACCTTTCAACTCAGGGTCAGCAACCTGCAACTCAACCAACTCTTGATGAGACAAATTATCAACACTATGCGGTACTGCCTCATCTGGTGAGTGGTCCAAATTAGCAAGAAAAGTGTCAGCTAGGATAACATCATCATCATCATTATCCTCTAAGTCACCAGTAACTTTAGACTTAGCCCTAGTGACAGCACATGCAGGGAACACATCAGGGACATCACAGTCCTGGGCCGCAGCCACTGGCTCACTAGACAACTGAGGAGCTGGACACACTTGACTTCCACCAATATCATTTCCAAGTAAGAAAGTTACACCTGACATTGGGAGTGTCTCAACCAACCCAACCATAACAGAACCATTAACAAACCCAGACTCTAAATTCACTCTGCACAGAGGGACAGAGAAGTAATTATTCCCTACACCTTGTAAGATTACAGTTTCATCAGAGGAATTAACATTAGAGCCTAGAACACTGGTCAGCATACGGGATTGGCAAGCACCTGTATCACGATATATTTTAACTGATTTCCTGTCATTACTGTCCAGAGGACTGACAAAACCATCAGACAGGAAATTAGCACATGAACTCTTGAGAGTGTCACCCACGTTACTGCTCAAAACAGGAGCTCCATCATGAGAATTTAAGTTACCCCTCAAAGCAGGTTCAGTTAACTCAGTTAAAGAATTCTGGGTACTCTCAAGGGTGGACACTAGACCAATTGACTGAATATTTAAAGACTCCTTTTTGTTCACATCACGCTGTCTCCTGAAACATTTCTCCGTAGTATGACCAAGCTTACTACAATAAGTACATTTACTTTTCTGAAATCTAGAGGTGAAGCTGGTATTTACTTCCTGAGAAACATCATCTTTATTCTCTTTCCTGTTACCTGTACTCTGAGTAGAGGCAAGGTACTTACTCTCAGCTTTCCCTTTTTCTTTAGAATATCTCTTGTGAGTGAGAACATATTCATCAGCTAAAACTGCAGCATCAGACAAATTATCTATTCTTTTCTCATCAAGATATAGGCTTACATCTTTATAAATACACCTTTTGAAATCCTCCAGCAAAATCATCTGCTTAAATTTGTCAAAATCAGAACCCACATTCTTAGAATTTAACCACTGCTCTAACAGATCTTCTTTGATTTTTGCATACTCAACATGGGATTGCTTATCTTGCTTATAAGTTGTCCTAAATTTTACTCTATAGGCTTCAGGAACAAGTTCATAGGCCTTAAGAATCAAGCTCTTAACTACATCATAATTATCAGATTGATCCTGAGGCAAAGATGCATAAGTTACTTGAGCTTTACCGGTGAGAACAGTTTGAAGGAGTACTGGCCAATACTTTTTTGGCCAATTAAAACCTGTAGCTACCCTCTCAAACAACTGAAAATACTTTGTTAAATCAGATTCATTAAAAGGAGGGACAAGTTTAACATTTTTAACCACATCAAAATCATCAGAGCTAGATGATCCAGTTCCACCTTGTTTCATGCGATACTCATGGTCTGCCTGAATCCTAGCAATTTCAATTTGTGCCTCCTGAATACGAGCCTGAGACTCAGCCTCCTTAGCACGTGCCTGAAACTCAGCCTCCTTAGCATTTGCCTGAAATTCAGCCTCCTTAACACGAGCCTCCTGCAGGGCTAGCTGTAACTTAGCTAATTCAATCTGCGTTTGCTCATTTGGAGGAGTTACATTAAACAAGCTTTCATTAATCATGTCAACAATTTGATCTTTAGAATGATGAGAGTGAACAGCAATTCCCAATTGTTGATCAACAAGCTTAAGTTCATTCTTTGTTCTGTTTTCTACATCACACACTGTTTGTACATTTGACAAAAAATCTTTGGCTTCGTCAAGCGTAGTAATAGTAGACATCATGAATAAATCACAGTCACAAAATATCAAGCAATATCCTTATGATAATATCCTGAATATCCTGGCGAGGTCGCCAAATTTATGTTACGGAACAGAGAAAGATAATGTACACTTTAAGTGAGAATACTCAAAATCACTACTGTCCCGTAAAGTTCCAGGTTCAAAACAAAAGTTAGGTAAAATTACAAGTCAAAGTTTAATGCTCAAACTAACAACAAAACATTCAGAACTCATAAGGATAATGTAATGGCAAAAAACAGGTTAAATATATGGTTAACTGCAATAGCCTCTATTAACACGAAATTAGCATAAGTAAGTTTATCTAAGTCAACCCTGATAAAATGACAATACGCTGGATAATGTTCAGTTAATGCAAGATAAATTATTACAGATACAAAATATTATCAAAAATGACTGACATCCAAACTTTACATTAATCACAAAAACCTCACTAGGCCTACAAATTAACACCTTATGCCATACAGTACAAGAACAAAATGTAATAACACTCATACTCAAATTACACAGCTGCTAAATGGTTGGAGACTTCCTGAGCACTCACAATAATAACAACTGTACAGGGGAGGACAGAGATGTAAGCAAAATGAGGAGCAGATCTAAGTGACAATTAATGTAGAGACTGAGCTCATTATATAGGGGCCGGCAGAGTTTGATACAACTTGTAAGAAGGACGCACAAATGAAGCCATGGGGACAAAGAGTTGACAATCCTGCTCTGAACAACAGAAAGAACGACTTACTCTACTATAAGGGAGGAGGGGGGGAGTGAGGTAGAACACGCTCGTGATCAAACATGCAGCATACTGTACGTTAGAATTACACAAAGGATGATGAAATCATAGGCTATGTAACAATATATATAAATATATACTGTATGTATGTATGTATATATACATTTATATATATACATATATGTATAATCAAGGCATTTATATTCTCCACAAGTAATTATCATCACGCTCTCACCACATCAACTGTTTAAAATTTCCTACCAAATCGTCATTCTCATATACGAAAATGATTTTCCACATACTTGTAAACCTCCTCCATAAAAAACCGTTATTCTTTCATCACTACACAAAGTACTTTAAAAATATCCATCATGGTGCTTTTTTTTTTAATGCTAGGAAAAAGGAACCAAAGGCCGCGAGCCCGCAATTATTGTTCCTTCTAAGAGAAATGCAAAATACAAGAGAGAGCCAAATTCAAGATCCGATCATTTCGAGATGCCTGGACACACTGCTTTTGAAAGACTTGAGATCATAGGAAGCAGGAAATACAGACAGAGGGAGACAGTTCCAGAGTTGACTGGTTGCATAAATGAAAGACTGGGAGTAATGGTTAACTCTTGCATTAGAGAGTTGGACAGAAAAGAGATGAGAGTTTCCTGCTAGACGGGTGTTACGCGCCCGTCGTAGAGGAGGAGAAATGCATGCAGACAGTTCAGAGGAGCAGTGACCATTGAAGTAGCGACAGAAAAGAGGTAAAGATGCAACAGTGCGACGAAGAGACAGAGGTTGAAAGGAGTCAGTAAGAGGAGGAGAGTTAATGAGACGAAAAGCCTTTGACTCCACCCTATTGAGAAGAGCTGTATGTGGGGAGCCTCCCCACCCATGAGAGTTGTACTCCACACAGGGGCGGATAGAACCTCTGTATAGAGTCAACAATTGTGCAGGGATAAAGAAGGAGTGGAGTCGACTTAGCACACCTAATCTCTTGGAAGCAGATTTTACAAGAGATGTAATATGATCTTTCCAAGATAAGTTCCGAGTAAATGAAACCCCAAGCATGTTCAAGGATGATGCAGGATTAAGCTGAATATTATTAAACATTAGTGAGTATACCTGCGGAATATTTTGTCAGGTTGATAGGTGCAAAAACTGAGTCTTTGATGCATTAAAAACAACCAGATTATTTTTACCCCAGTCAGAGATACGAGCCAAGTCAGACATTAGGTGTGCCATAGCCTTGTCCCTTGCTTGTTGAAGTAACTGCTGAGATGGATGTTGCGGGAACCGAATGGATAGGTGAAGGTTGGAGCCATCAGCATATGAGTGGATAGGGTTAGATGTACGGCTTAGAAGGTCATTGATGAATAAAAGGAAGAGAGTTGGTGATAGGACAGAGCCCTGAGGAACACCACTGTTGATAGATCTAGGAGAACGATGGCCGTCTATAACAGTGGCTATAGAACGATCAGAAAGGAAGCTAGAGATGAAGGCACAAATACAAGGATAGAAACCGTAAGAGGGCAGTTCGGAAATTAAAGATTTATGCCAGACTCGATCGAAAGCCTTTGAGATGTCAAGTGCAATGGCAATGCTTTCGCCAAAGTCCCGAAAGAAGGATGATCAGGAGTCTGAAAGGTAGGTGAGATCGCCAGTGGAGCATCCCTGACGGAACCCGTACTGACGATCGGAAAGAAGGTTGTGATAGGAAAGATGTTTTAAAATTTTGCTATTAAGAATTGACTCGAAAACTTTTGAGATACAGGATGTTAAAGCAATTGGACGATAGTTAGAGGGTTGGGAATGGTCACCCATCTTTTGGACTGGCTGAATGAGAGCAAACTTCCAGCAAGAAGGAAGGTATAAGTTGATAGACAAAGGCGAAAGAGTTTGCCTAGGCAGGGTGTAAGCACAGAAGCACAGTTCTTGAGAACAACAGGAGGGACTCCATCAGGCCCATATGCCTTGTTAGTATTGAGGCCAGTGATGGCAGAAAATACATCAGCTGATGAAATTTTAATGTCAGCCATGAGGAAGTCAGAGGGGGGAAGTGATGGAGGAACAGCACCGGAATCTTCTAAGGTGGAATTGGAGGAGAAAGTCTGAGCGAAGAGATCTGCTTTATCAGTAGAAGAAATAGCTACAGAGCCATCAGAGTAGAAAAGAGGAGGGAAGGATGATGAGGTAAAGTTGTTAGAAAGGTTTTTAGCAAGGTGCCAGAAGGAGCGGGAAGAATTCGAGTTGGAGAGTTGAGATATTTGCTTCCAATTAAAGTTATCTCATTTCATCACAACACTAATATCTACTCGTGGACCATAGATGGTATTATCTAATATGTGTACACGAATATTTAGGCATGATCCTGAATTAAACTGCAAGTGTCAAATCAAGTTATAATTTAAAATTTGTCAGGCTACTGTGTACTTTACAAAACACAGTTAGCAACGTGGTAGAAAGTTCAACTTCTTTTGTTTGTTTCATTAATGAATTGAATATTTTCAGCTTTGCCTTCCTCATCACTAGACTAAGATTAATCATATGTGCAATAGTCATGCACACTCACTGTATTTCTCCGAATGGCAGTAAGACCTATGGTTTCACACCCCCACAAATGACCCTCCCATCTCCGTTCTGCTAGTCGTCCTGAGTTTGTGATAGTTCGAAGCTTTTTTAAACTTTATGAGTTGACCTAAAACCTCCTGATAGTCAGTCATAAAGTAATAAAGCAGTCTGGAGAAAGAACAAATATAATAGAAATAACGTTCTCAGGTTTAAGCGGTTACAACTAATTGGGCTAAGGTGTCCTCATTCCCTAGTACTTGATGATGATTTACGTAAAATCTGTAATTGTTTGATGTGGTCAGTTTACATTCCTATTTACTGAGTGTCGTCAGCAGCGATACAGAAAATTCAATCAGTCATCACTGGATTCTTAAGAAATTATAGTAAATAACTGAGATATTGCACACACCTTCGCGCTCTCAGTTGCAGTTCTGGGACCCGAGGTTCAAATGCGTACTTAGTTTTCAAATGCTAATCCCTTTACCACGATGACTTCTTACATATTCAGCGCTTGCTACAAGTGGATGATCTGGCTTCCTTACGATAGAAATTAAGACCTGGTTAGTTTTTTATAACACCTACATCAGCGACTTCACCAGAAAAGGCCTTCTGTAAATTACCTAAAATTGTCTGTTCAGCAGCCAGAATAAAATAAACAATACATTAGTGTTAAGAAATGGTTAAAGTACTCACAATTTTCCACCAATTAACTCTCGTTTGTGAGGGGCACATTATTTTATTCCGGCCTGTAAAACATGATTTTGTTTAGATGAAGGAAATACATATAGACAGAGCTCAAACTGTCTTAATTAACCTTGGGAAGTTTCGAAACGTCCACTACCATTTTACAGAGTTTTTTCTGAGTAAAATACCCGAAAGTAAGGATTACGGCAAAAGATACATTTATCAGATAGTGAAGCATAGGAAAAGGAGAATAATAACAGAAAAAAAAAGAGGCAAACATCATACGAAAAGTAGTACAATGACAGGAATTATAAACAAAAGAAAATGAGGCCGGGAAAATAAAGAAGTTTTACAGAGAGTGACATAGACAGCACGGGGATAAAAAAAAAAAAAAAAAAAAAAAGAGACAAAGCGAAGAAAGAGATACGGAGAGAATAGCAAGAGAGAGAGAGAGAGAGAGAGAGAGAGAGAGAGGTACAAAAGCAGAGAAAGTGAGGCAGGGAAAACAAAACACGGAAGTACAGTGACACGCGAGACTTGACTGGGGGAGAAAATTGTGAAAGAAGTCCAGAAAGACAAAGAACGAGATACAAGGAAAGTGGCAGAAAACTGAACAAGAGACACAGAAAACAGGGGGAGGTGCAACAAATAGATGAGAGAGAGAAAAAAAGAGAAAGCTAGGGAGTGAAAGGAAAGAAAGAGAGGCGGATATATGTGGAGAAAATCAGAAAGAGAGGAGAAAAAAATGAAAGAGGTACGACGAGGAACAACAACAACAATAATGATAATAATAATAATAATAATAATAATAAAATTAATAAATATACTAGTAATAATATTAATAATAATAATAATAATAATAATAATAGTAACAACAACAACAACAAAAACAATAATAATAATAATAATTATTATTATTATTATAAATATAATAATAACAACAGTAAAAATAATAATGATAACAGAGAAAGGGGAAGAGAAAAGAAGAGCTACAAAAAAGAGCTTTGGCGAGAGGCAGAGGAAAATACTCGAACTGCAGCCAAAGTCAGGTAGGGTGCGCCTCTGCCGACGTCTACCTAAACCCTTGACTGTACCTGTGTGGCCAGGTGACGTGTGTGAGCAGGTAACGTGTACGTGGCCAGGTGACGTGTGTGTGTGTGTGTGTGTGTGTGTGTGTGTGTGAGCGCCCAAGTGACGTGTATGGGTCCAGGCGACGTGTGTTGCCGGGTAACGTGTGTTAGGCCTAGCGACGTGTGTTGACAAGTGATGTGTGTTGGGTTTGGCGACGTGTAAGCCAGATGACGTATGTGTGGCCTGGTGACAGATGTGCGGCTTGGTGACATGCGTGTGTGGCAAGAAAACATGTGTGGTGCCAGGTGATGTATCGTCAGGTGTTGTGTGTGTGTGGCTAGTGAAATGTGTGTGTGGCAAGATAACATGTGTGTTACCAGGTGATGTAGGACCAGGTGGTGTGTGTGTGGCCAGATGAAGTGCGTGTGGGCTGGTGAAGCGTGTGTGCGGCAAGATAATATGTGTGTCACAAAGTGATGTATCACCAGGTGATGTGTGTGTGTATATATATATATATATATATATATATATATATATATATATATATATATATATATATATATATATATATATATATATATATATATATATATGAAAACAGGGAAAGCTGCAGGTATGGATGGGTGTGCTGTGGAATGCCTGAAGGGTGGTGGAGTGACTAATGTTGACTGGTTAGTAAGATTGTTGAATGTGTGCTTTGTGAAAGGTATGGTGCCAATTGACTGGGCAAGTGCTTGTGTGTTCCCTTTGTATAAAGGCAAGGGTGATAAGTATGAATGTACTAGCTTTAGGGGTATAAGTCTGTTGAGTGTTGTAGGTAAGGTTTATGGCAGAGTGTTCATTATGAGAGTTAGAGTACAGAGGGAGTGATTGGTGATGAGCAGTGTGGCTTTAGGAGAGAGAGGGGATGCGTGGATCAGGTGTTTGCTGTGAGACAAGTGTGTGAAAAGTATTTAGCGAAAGGCAAGGATGTGTTTTGGGCATTCATGGATTTAGAGAAAGCGTATGATAGAATTGATAGGGAGCCTTTGTGGACTGTTTTAAGATTGTATGGACTTGATGGTAGGTTACTAAAAGGGGTGAAAATTTTTATGTAAATAGTAGAGCGTAAGAGTGGGAAATGCTGTGAGTGATTGGTTTCCCATGAGAGTGGGGCTGCGACAGGGATGTGTGATGTCGCCTTGGTTGTTTAATATTTACACAGATGGTGTTGTAAGGGAGGTGAATGCAAGAGTTTTAGGTGGAAGTCTGAGTCTGATGAATGCTGATGGTGGAGAGAGGAATCTGAAGCAGCTGCTGTTTGCAGATGATACTGCACTGGTGGCTGATTCAGAGGAGAGATTGAGACAGTTGGTAGAGGAATTTGGAAGGGTGTGTGAAAGGAGGAAATTGAAAGTAAATGAGAATAAGAGTAAAGTGATGAAGTGTGCGAGGTTGGTAGATGGTAGGGGGATGAATATAGTTTTGAATGGCGAGTTGCTTGAGGAGGTAGATTGTTTTAAATATCTAGGGTCACATGTTGCTGTGGATGGAAGAATAGATGCAGAAGTGAAGTTTAGAATAAATGAAGTAGGAAAGGTGCTGGGAGGAATGAAAAAAGTGTTCAGATGTCGTTCGCTTAGAATGGATATAAAGAGAAGGCTGTATGAGGGTGTTGTGGTACCAACTGCGTTATATGGGGCTGAAACATGGAATATGGGTGTAGCAGAGAGGAAAAGTTTGAATGTAATGGAGATGAGGTGTCTGAGGAGTATGTGTGGAGTGACACGTATGGATCGAGTGTGAAATGATGACGTGCGAAGGAGAACTGGAGTTGTTCGGGAGATAGCTGGTAGAGTTGAGCAGAGGGTGTTGAGATTGTTTGGGCACATGGAGAGAATGGATAATGAGCGATTGGTGAAAAAGATAACTAGATCTGATGTGAGAGGTGTAAGGCTGAGAGGAAGACCACGAATAGGATGGATGGACAGTGTGAAGAGAGCGCTGGATGCGAGAGGGATGTCTGTTGAGCAAGGAAGAGTGGCTTTGCGTGACAGAAATAAATGGAGAGAAAATGTGAATGAATAAGTGATGACGCAGCCTTAAGGGGATGTTCTCCCGCATTTGGTCTGATCAGCTAGTCAGGTCAGGTGCGGGTAAGGGGATGGGTCTGTTATGATGTGGCAGGGGTAAACCGGCTCTGCTGTCGGGCCCTGCTGCGGATGTCACTGATTGCATTGCACAGTTGACCCTTGTGCGGTGTGGTGCATTGAGGATCTGTCCATTCTCCCCTTTGGAGCTAAGATGCGAATGAATGTGTTTGAATGGATGAGTAAATGGGGAGTGTGTCGTCCTGTCTCGGCTACCTCCCTTTCCTTGGGAGAAGCAGCATAGGTATATAGATAGATAGATACTGTATATATATGTATGTATGTATGTATGTATATATGTATATATATGTATAAATATTTATGTATATATATAGATAGATAGATAGATAGATAGATAGATAGATAGATATGTATGTATATATGTATATACAGTATATATATATATATATATATATATATATATATATATATATATATATATATATATATATATATATATATATATATATATATATATATATATATATATATATATATATATATATATATATATATATATATATATATATATATATATATATATATATATATATAATTAAATACACGTATTTATATAATACACCCTATGTGTGTGTATATGTAATATATATAACATATATATATATATATATATATATATATATATAGAGAGAGAGAGAGAGAGAGAGAGATAATATATAATATACAAATATCTTTTATTACAGGACTTCAAATGATTTTGTGTTTTAGTAAAGTGAGAAAGTAAAACAAATCAATAGCTGATATGTGTGCGTGATATATGTGAGCATTAATTATGATGGCGGATGATTTAGGGTCAGTGAATTGGGATGATACTGATCATGATCCCAATCCACTGAGCCTAAATGATTCACTATCTTATGCTAATATATATCGGTCAATGCCTTGTTTTGCCTTTTCACCATAGTGGCGACCATCATCCACTCATTTGACGCAGTGCTGCCTACTTCATCCTTCGGTTTTGTCTTTCTTTTTCTGGGCCTGACCTTCTCTCTTCCTATTTCTCCCATCGTTCCTGTCATTTTTCAGTACTCATTCTTCCTTTTCAGATGGCTTTACATTGAGTGACAGGCATAATGGTTTCCCATTATTCAGGAAACCCATTTACAACGCTGGGTTAAACTTTATAACCAACCCATACGTGTTCCCTAGGTTTCAGCAAGTGGACTGACGCCCTTTAAGGAATTATTGCGTCTGGCTATAGATAAATAGACAGATAGAACTGGGATGCAGTGTATTCGGAACAAATGTGGAGTGGATATAGGGAGCGTTTGATTAGGAATGCTACAGCTGTGTGGTATTGTGAAGGTAGTGTCTAGTAAGAAAGTATAGCTTGGTTTGATGTGGAAGGTTAAAGAAAGAAAGAAAAAAAAAACAGCAAGAAGGAAATAAGTGATTACGGTTGCTGCAAGAAACGAGTTCTGATGCAAGGAAGAGAGAATATACGGAGAGTATGAAGCTCTTGAAAAAATTAGTAAATGCAAACTGAAAGGGTAATGATTTGTGAAGGAAGAGAAAATTATAATAAGCTACTATGAAAATAAGAAACTGTTAGAATGTGGCAGGAAAACACACAAATGATGGTGGGAGAAAGTGGGACAATGTGATAGATGGGGATGAAAGAATACAAGAAAATGGAAACGAAGTCTTGCACTGAAGGACAAAGTATTTTGAAATGCTGATAAGTGGGAATGAGCTTTAGTAAACATATTGGTTATGCTTGTGCTCAGAGAAGGAATGTGGTGCCGGATGTGAAATATACTGTGAAAAAGCTTAAAGAGGGGAAGAGAGCAGTTATTATAGACATGCATGCAGAAATAAGTAAATGCAGTGAAGAAAGTTGAATGGGAAGTTTGTTGGAAACATGTCAGAGAGCTTGGATATGTGACGTTGTACCAGAATAGCTGAAGGCTGTCACGGTATTTTGTACAAAAGTAAAGGTGATCGACGTGAGTGCAAATATTACACAGTCTACAATTAATTAAGAAATATTATAAACAGTAAGAAATACATCGGTTTCCAAATGTTTGCTAAGCAACGAACAATGTCGTTCTAAGAGAAGTAAACGTTGTGTGAATAATGAACTTATAGCAATATAATTGTATAGTTCAAAATCGATGTAAGAGGGGCTATAAGGTATTTGTGGCATTTATGAATCGGAGAAAATGCGAATGACAAGTGATGCGTGAATGTTTCCAGGAGGCTATTTGATGTCGATGGCACACTTTTTTTTTTTTATGATGGTAGTGAAGCAAATATAATAGTAGGTGGATGTCTAAGTGACTGGTTCAGTATCAGTGTTGGAATGAGACAAAGGAGTGTGTCCCCATTGCAGAATCTATGTGTCTATCTTTACCTATCTATCTATCTACCTATATGGGGGTATGTGAGAGGATAAAACTCGAGCTATGGAGACAGCGCTGGTTATAGTAATAATTGGCGAAAGGTGGAGTTCTGAAATCTGTTCTAAGAAGACGATATTTCGCTGCTTATTATTATGTTACAGGAGTCTGTAGACTAGTGCATAGTTATGTGAATGTCTGAGACCGTTGTGTTTGAAAGTCGCTATGGATAAGAGTAAATGATGGTTGTTGGAAAGCAGATGGCTCTCAGTGTGATATACTGGTGACTAGTGAGATCTTAATTAAGGAGGGAGTTTACTATCTCAGTGCAGGAATATAAACAAAAGGTATATGTGTTGTTACATAGCCTATGATTTCATCATCCTTTGTGTAATTTTAACGCACAGTATGCTGCATGTTTGATCACGAGCGTGTTCTGCCTCAGTTCCCCCCTTCTACCGTTATAGTAGAGTAAGTCGACATCTCTGTTATACTTTGAGGGATTGTCATCTCTTTGTCCCCATGGCTTCATTTGCGCGTCCTCATTACAAGTTGTATCAAGCTCTCCTGGCCCCTATATAATGAGCTCAGTCTCTGCATCATTGCCACTTAGATCTGCTCCTCATTTTGTTCACATCTCTGTCCTCCCCTGTACAATTATTATTATTGTGAGTGCTCAAGAAATCTCCAAACATCTAGCAGCTGTGTGTAATTTGAGTATAACTGTTGTTGTATTTTTTCTTGTACTGTGTAGCATAGGGTTGATTCTTGGGCCTAGTGAGGTTTTGATTGATGTTGGGTTGTGTCAGTTATTTTTTATAATAGTTTGTATCTGTAATTATTTATCTGGCATTCACTGAGTATTATCTGGTATCTCATTTTATCAGGGCTGACTTAGATAAATTTACTCTTGCTAATTTTGTGTTAATAGAGGCTATTGCAGTTAACCATATATTTAACCTGTTTATTTGCCATTACATTATCCTTATGAGTCCTGAATGTTTTGTTGTTAGTTTAAGCATTAAACTTTAACTTGTAATTTTACCTAACTCTTTTGTTTTGAACCTGGAACTTTACGGGACAGTAGTGATTTTTAGCATTCTCACTGAAAGTGTACGTTATCTTTCTCTGTTCCGTAACATAAATTTGGCGACCTCATATCAGAATATTCAGGATATTATCATAAGGATATTGCTTGATATTTTGTGACTGTGATATATTCATGATGGCTACTATTTCTACACTTGATGAAGCCAAAGATTTTTTGTCAAATGTGCAAACAGTGTGTGATATAGAAAACAGAACAAAGAATGAACTTAAGATTGTTGCTCAACAATTGGGATTTGTTGTTCGCTCTCATCAGTCTAAAGATCAAATTGTTGCCATGATTAATGAAAGCTTGTTTAATGTAACTCCTCCAAATGAGCAAACGCAGATTGAATTAGCTAAGTTACAGCTAGCTTTGCAGGAGGCTCGTGCTAAAGAAGCTGAATTTCAGGCAAATGCTAAGCAGGCTGAGTCTCAGGCTAAGGAGGCGGAATCTCAGGCTCGGATTCAGGAGGCACAGATACAGGCACAAGTTGAACTTGCTAGGATTCAGGCAGACCATGAGTATCGCATGAAACAAGGTGGAACTGGATCATCTAGCTCTGATGATTTTGATGTGGCTAAAAATGTTAAACTTGTCCCTCCTTTTAATGAATCTGATTTAACAAAGTATTTTCAGTTGTTTGAGAGGGTAGCTACAGGTTTTAATTGGCCTAAGGAGTATTGGCCAGTACTCCTTCAAACTGTTCTCACCGGTAAAGCTCAAGTAACTTATGCATCTTTGCCTCAGGATCAGTCTGATAATTATGATGTAGTTAAGAGCTTGATTCTTAAGGCCTATGAGCTTGTTCCTGAAGCCTATAGAGTAAAATTTAGGACAACTTACAAGCAAGATAAGCAATCCCATGTTGAGTATGCAAAAATCAAAGAAGATCTGTTAGAGCAGTGGTTAAATTCTAAGAATGTGGATTCTGATTTTGGTAAATTTAAGCAGATGATTTTGCTGGAGGATTTCAAAAGGTGTATTAGTAAAGATGTAAGCCTATATCTTGATGAGAAAAGAATAGATAATTTGTCTGATGCTGCAGTTTTAGCTGATGAGTATGTTCTCACTCACAAGAGATATTCTAGAGAAAAAGGGAAAGCTGAGAGTAAGTACGTTGCCTCTACTCAGAGTACAGGTAACAGGAAAGAGAATAAGGATGATGTTTCTCAGGAAGTAAATACCAGCTTCACCTCTAGATTTCAGAAAAGTAAATGTACTTATTGTAGTAAGCTTGGTCATACTACGGAGAGATGTTTCAGGAGACAGCGTGATGTGAACAAAAAGGAGTCTTTAAATATTCAGTCAATTGGTCTAGTGTCCACTCTTGAGAGTTCCCAGAATTCTTTAACTGAGTTAACTGAACCTGCTTTGAGGGGTAACTTAAATTCTCATGATGGAGCTCCTCTTTTGAGCAGTAACGTGGGTGACACTCTCAAGAATTCATGTGCTAATTTCCTGTCTGATGGTTTTGTCAGTCCTCTGGACAGTAATGACAGGAAATCAGTTCAAATATATCGTGATACAGGTGCTTCCCAATCCCTTATGCTGACCAGTGTTCTAGGCTCTAATTTTAATTCTTCTGATGAAACTGTAATCTTACAAGGTGTAGGGAATAATTACTTCTCTGTCCCTCTGTGCAGAGTGAATTTAGAGTCTGGTTTTGTTAATGGTTCCGTTATGGTTGGGTTGGTTGAGACACTCCCAATGTCAGGTGTAACTTTCTTACTTGGAAATGATATTGGTGGAAGTCAAGTGTGTCCAGCTCCTCAGTTGTCTAGTGAGCCAGTGGCTGCGGCCCAGGATTGTGATGTCCCTGATGTGTTCCCTGCATGTGCTGTCACTAGGGCTGAGTCTAAAGTTACTGGTGATTTAGAGGATAATGATGATGATGATGTTATCCTAGCTGACACTTTTCTTGCTAATTTGGACCACTCACCAGATGAGGCAGTACCCCGTAGTGTTGATAATTTGTCTCGTCAAGAGTTGGTTGAGTTGCAGGTTGCTGACCCTGAGTTGAAAGGTCTAGCTAACTCTGCTTACAGTGAAGAAGAGTCAGCCGGTGCTTCTACTTGTTATTATGTAAAGTCAGGAGTACTTATGAGGAAGTGGAGACCCCCAACAGCATCAGCCGACTGTGAATGGGAGGTTGTACATCAAGTTGTCATCCCTCGTGTTTGTAGGCAGGATATCATTCGAGTGGCTCATGATTCCAGTTTGGCAGGACACCTTGGAGTGAGGAAGACTGTGGCACGCATTTTGAAACACTTCTGCTGGCCAGGTGTCTTCAGGGATGTTTCCTGGTATTGTGAGTCTTGTCACACCTGTCAAGTTGTGGGGAAGTATAATCAGACCGAAAAGGTTGCACCTCTAGTTCCCATTCCTCCTTTTGAGGCGCCTTTCACCCGTGTGTTGGTGGATATTGTGGGCCCTCTTCCTAAGACTTCTTCAGGATTTTCTTATGTGTTGACCATGATTGACATGGCTACTCGTTATCCTGAAGCCATTCCACTTAGAAACATCTCAGCAAAGAACGTGGTTAAGGAAATGCTGGGGTTCTTCACAAAGTTAGGTCTGCCTAAGGAGGTACAGTCAGACCGGGGAAGTAATTTCATGTCAAACGTTTTCAAGCAGTCTCTGAAAGAGTTGGGCATCACCCAGATCACGTCTTCAGCTTACCATCCCCAGACCCAAGGAGCGTTGGAGAGATATCATCAAACACTCAAATCGATGCTCAAGAAATACTGTTTGGAACATCAGAAAGACTGGGATAAAGGTCTTCCATTCGTTGTGTTTGCTGCAAGAGAATCTCCAAATGAATCACTGGGCTTCTCACCTTGAACTACTGTTTGGCCATGAAGTAAGAGGACCCCTTAAGTTACTCAAGGAATGCTGGCTGTCGGAGGAAGATGACGTCAACCTGCTGGAGTATGTGATGAAGTTCAAAGAACGGCTGTCCACTGCTTTACAGCTGGCGAGAGAGAATTTAGGAGCTGCTCAGGAGAAGATGAAGACTTGGTATGACAAGAAGTCCAGGTTACGCCACTTTCAGCCAGGAGATCAGGTTTCGATTCTGCTACCAGTTCATGGGCAACCTCTTCAAGCCAAGTTTAGTGGCCCTTATTTCGTGGAGAAGAAACTCAGTGATGTCAACTATGTCATCGCCACACCAGATCGTAGAAAGAGCAAGCAACTATGTCACATCAACATGCTAAAGTTATATCACAGGCGGGACGAAAATAATCCAGTCTGCACTGTAGCTGTTCCACCCGAGTCTGCAAGTGAAGCTCTCCCATGCAGTATGAGCCTGAGTGATAGTTTGGGGAAAAATCCTGATATCATGAATGATCTCCAGACTAAGCTTTCTCATCTACCTCCCGAGGAAAGGCTGGAGTTTTCGGCATTCCTGCAGGAGTACCAGCAAGTGTTCCGTGCCACTCCAGGAAGAACCACTGTGTTGATGCATGATGTCGATGTTGGAGACGCAAAGCCAATTAAATTGCCTCCTTACCGTGTGAACCCAGTGAAAGTTCCTCTCATCCAGAAGGAGCTTGGCTACCTGTTGGACCACAAGATGATTGAGCCCTGTCAGAGCGAGTGGAGTTCTCCTGTCACTCTAGTCCCTAAGCCAGGTGGGTCACAGAGGCTTTGCATCGACTGCAGACGTGTTAATCAGATAACTAAAACAGACACTTACCCTCTCCCTCGTGTGGAAGATTGCATAGACAAGATCGGAAAGGCTAGGTACATAAGTAAGTTTGATTTGTTAAAGGGATACTGGCAAGTACCTATGACTGAACGTGCTAGGGAGATCTCATGTTTTGTACTATTAGGAAAGACTTTTGCATGGTCTGTAGTGCCATATACAGATTGTTTTAGAGTAATAAGAAATTTCCTTTGTAAATTTCTTTTTTCTTTGTGGGGAGGTGTTACATAGCCTATGATTTCATCATCCTTTGTGTAATTTTAACGCACAGTATGCTGCATGTTTGATCACGAGCGTGTTCTGCCTCAGTTCCCCCCTTCTACCGTTATAGTAGAGTAAGTCGACATCTCTGTTATACTTTGCGGGATTGTCATCTCTTTGTCCCCATGGCTTCATTTGCGCGTCCTCATTACAAGTTGTATCAAGCTCTCCTGGCCCCTATATAATGAGCTCAGTCTCTGCATCATTGCCACTTAGATCTGCTCCTCATTTTGTTCACATCTCTGTCCTCCCCTGTACAATTATTATGAGTGCTCAAGAAATCTCCAAACATCTAGCAGCTGTGTGTAATTTGAGTATAACTGTTGTTGTATTTTTTCTTGTACTGTGTAGCATAGGGTTGATTCTTGGGCCTAGTGAGGTTTTGATTGATGTTGGGTTGTGTCAGTTATTTTTTATAATAGTTTGTATCTGTAATTATTTATCTGGCATTCACTGAGTATTATCTGGTATCTCATTTTATCAGGGCTGACTTAGATAAATTTACTCTTGCTAATTTTGTGTTAATAGAGGCTATTGCAGTTAACCATATATTTAACCTGTTTATTTGCCATTACATTATCCTTATGAGTCCTGAATGTTTTGTTGTTAGTTTAAGCATTAAACTTTAACTTGTAATTTTACCTAACTCTTTTGTTTTGAACCTGGAACTTTACGGGACAGTAGTGATTTTTAGCATTCTCACTGAAAGTGTACGTTATCTTTCTCTGTTCCGTAACAGTGTAAAGGAAGTGAAAAGTAGAGTGACACAGGGAAGGGAAAAAGCTGATATCATGAATGGACTGGCAATAGAAACCATGCAGAGAGCGCATATCTCCGCTAATGCCACGGCCATTAAAAAGGATCCGGATCCGCCCTCAAATTTAATCATTTCTTCTTGGCCTATGGCCCACCCTTCTACAAAATTTCATCAAAATCCGTCCTTACCATTGTCAGTAAAGTTGCTAACAGACAAACAGACAGAGAAACAAACAAACAAAGTCCAACAAAAAACATAACCTCCTTGGCGAAGGTAATAAAGAGGTACGCGCGTGAATGCTGCAAGAGGTCATCATTCACGAGTCCTTTACATTTTTACATTTAACTGGGCTCAAAACTACAATTCCTCCGTTTTGAAAGCTGAATAGTAGATTAACACTAAAATATGATACTAGTCATGAAGATGTGTTGTGAAAAGGATGGAAAGTCACAGTAATATCTTTGTCTGCTACTGAGCTACATGAAATAAGCTTCAGAAGGGCAAAATTTTGGGTCAAGTAAACGTGAAAAAGTATAGTGTCAAGCTTAACTTATGGGTGTGGGAATTTTATATGACATGAGACTGAAATATCAAGAATAAAAGCAATGATAGGATTACTGGGGAATGTGTGTGGAGTGTGTACAGTAGAGTGAGTAAGTTAATTTAAGATTTGATTCACGAAAGATGTCACGTAAAGAAATGTGTTGATAAACGGGCAAACGAAACTGTGCATGAATGGTATGGTTACATGGATAGAATGCATGTAGATTGGGTGGTGAAACGGGTAAATCTGAGCGAGTCAAGGGCGGAAGGAGACGTTTTATGATTAGAAGAGGTTGAATGATTGTGATAATTGAATGCATGCTTAAGTACGGTATGGATGTTGATGAGGCTGGTGACTTGGCAAGGGATCGAGATAAGGCTAGTGACTTGACAAGGGATCGAGTTGACGCTATGGATTAAAGACAGAGCCTATAACAAGGGTTTCTGTCTGGAAGCTATATAAGAAGCGCTTATAACAAAGAAAAATGTAAACACATGCATGCATATATTACCTAATCCTGTGTTGCCCCATAAGGAGCGTAGGAGCCCGAGACTAGGTAAGTTGACCCTGAAATTTAAGGTGACAGAGACCAGCCTCACACATCCCTAAGAGGCATTACGTGAGCAATAAACCCCATCCACCCCTTGGATATAAACCTATACAGGCTCAATCCGGTTGGCCTTAATTACCCACTAAACCACCAGGTGCCATAATTTGGTTATATGGTTACCACCCAGCGTAGTAACTTGTTTCCTGGTGTACAGGAAACTATTTGGCATGTCACGCAGTGTAGAGTCACCCTTAGACAGATGGAAGAGGAAAGAAAGCCAGAAGAGGAAGGATGGAAAGAAGGAAGAGAGGAAAGGGCAGTCATCCAAGAACAGCACTACATCGAGTGAGTGGATGATGAGCGCCCCCACCTACCACATAATAATAATGATTATAATGACAGTGCGCTTGGTAGCCTGCATTTCGTGGGCTTTGAAAGATGTGAGAGAGATTTCTGTCTTGTTTCATGTGGTTTGGTGCTGAGAGTTCTCTCGCTCTCGTATCTTCTTTTTCCTGTCTTTGGATCCTACTTCGCCTTTTCCTTGAACGAGAAAGAAGTCAGACTACTGCTGCTGTTCTTCATGATGATAATGATGATGATGATGATGATGATCATGATCATGATCATGAGGAGGAGGAGGAGGAAGAGGAAGAGGGGGTGGAAGATGTTGACGATCGTGATGAAACTGTTCTACCCTTAAAGTTTCCATGTTAACATTCCATTCCTTTTCTTTTAAATCAAAAATTTACTCCGAAAATGATGTGTGACTCACGCCAAGTTCATGTTCTTTCTCATATTAGATCCTCTGTCATTCTACGCCTCGCCCCACTTCCATTTCCACACAACATATCTACAACCCTTATATAAGTATACATACATGGTCATTGGCCTGTTCTACAGAAATTACATAAATACATATATAACTGCATAAACAAACTCACATCTTATATAACAAGTAAAAATCGTTGAACCAATACACCATTCCCTAACTCCCTCATTGCGAGAAGTGTCGCCTAATCGAATAAAACCGTCTAGCAGTGAAGGAATAAAATAAAAGAAGACTTAATCATATTGAGGAGACCGATGGAGGTTGATAACATACTAATAGATGTATTGAAGAGCAGTACAGATGGTGGTTTCTAACACTCTCAGGGCCGGGGCAACTTTAGTAATCTATTCCAGCTCAAGCCAAGCGGTTTTGCTTAGCTGAGATTGGGTAATGCGAGTCAGAGATTTAAGTCTATCACTAGTGCCCTTCTCATGTTCTGAATAACAAGAGTATTATTCTGTTCTAATTAACGCCAGACGATTATATTCAGCTGAGAGTGAGCTTACGAGTCTGAGAAAACTGGTAGAAAGAAAACATCAAAAACCCTGTGAACCATACTCCATGATAAAAATTAAAAAATCGTATTGTGTTCAGTACAGAAAATATTACCAATTTATTTTAATGTACTTCAAATCTTTCAGTGAGAAAAAACGAGGGCAAGGGGATGATGAATAACGATAAATTACATCTGTCACTGTAATTTATTAGTAAACTACATTTCAAGCACTGAATCACCTCACCCAGCTCGCGGAATCATGTTAGCGTGTGTGGTGGTGTGAAGGTAAACACAGGCTGATACCGCTAAGCAAACACGCATTAGTACACATTAAGAGGTAAGTAAACACACACACACACACACACACACACACACACACACACACACACACACACACACAGGCATAAAGGAAGGGAAAAATGAAGGAATGCTAAGGTTACAAGGTGGAACAGTGAGAGACGGTGAGATAGGAACGGTGTAGGAAACTGACAAACTCAGACACCAAACTCATGGTATCCTCGCTGGAGCTGGTAGTTGGAACATCACCCAGTAATTCGCTGTACCTACCCTCCCTACTCAAAACCTCTGACCTCTGTATTATGCCGTATTTAACTGAAGGCTTCTGGTTCACCCGCGGACGAGGGACAAGCCAGATCATTATCTCGACTCGTTAAGTGCTCCGGGTTGACTGAGATGGTTGTAAAGCCAGCATGACACCACCACGCGTCACCATAACTCCCCTTCCCACTTCACCTTTCCCCTCCCCTCCCTTTAACGCAATTCCATCACATACACTACCCCTTTCTTGGTCGCCTCCCTCCCCTGCATGTTTCTCTCCCTCCCTCCTCCTGGAAAACCATCCCCTTCCTCCCCGTTTAATCCCTCCCCCCCTGTTTTCCTGCTCTCTCCCCCCACTTCCTCTCCTCCTAGCCCTCGCACAATGCCATCACTCCAACCATCCCATCCCCTGTGACCCCCCTTCATTTTTCCTTCTCTTCCCTGAATGCTTTCATTTTCTCGTTCTCCCCATTCCTTCCCTTCCCACAATAAAATTGCTTCCACTATCCATTCATTGCTCCTCCCCCGGACACACAGACAATCACATCGTTGCCCACCCCTTCCCTTTCTCTTAACTTCCTTGTCCACCTTCCTCTTCTCTCTCCTTCCTTGTTCACCCTCCTACACCACTTCCCCGCCATCCTCGATCCCTTCTCCTTCCCCACTAACCCTGCCCCAATTTCAGAGACTGTAGTGCAGTTGTAGATTTCCTACTTTTATTAACTGGTTTACCCCAAGTTCGATCCCCTTCACAGTTAGACTCGAGGACAAAGTTGGTTTCCCCCTTGTCCATGTTCATCCAGCAGTACAAATGGCAGACCTGAGTATAACACTGATGGTTGCGGGCTGTATTCAAGGGACATAGTAGAATTGCTTGTCTGCCTTCGTGATCCCCGTGTGGGCTACAGGCTTTCATTCTAAGACCTCTTCCTGCCCAACCCTTCCCCTCCCCTTCTTTCCTTCCTCACTTTCTCCCTTCCCTCCTTACCCCACGTCCCCTTTTCAGAATACCGTTACTCTCATTACCATTTCCTTGTTCATGTACTCGTCCTTCCCCACTTCATTTTCCAGTCTCCTCCTGTGTCCTTCCTATTTTCCCCTTCTCTTTCCATCTTTCCCTCCCCTTCCTTGCCCTTTCTCCTCACTCCTGCCCACCGTCTCCACTTCATACGATCTCTTTCCACAAACCCTTCCTCGTTCACCTCCTTTCCACCCTATTTCTGCGTCTACTCCCTCCTTTCAATTTTCCTTGTTCACTTCTTCCCAATCTTCTCCCACTTTTACCGTACTTTACCCCAAATAACTACTGTATTTACACAATATTTGACTTTTTTTCCCCTTCCTCCCCTCCTAAAAACCCCGTCCTTCTCTCTCTCTCTCTCTCTCTCTCTCTCTCTCTCTCTCTACCAACCCGTTCTTGCAATAGTGACGCATTTTCTTCTTTCCTATATGAACAGTACCTCCCTACCCATCCCAAACTGCCGCCAGCCTCTCTTTCCCCCTTCCCCCCCTTCCGCTTCCTCGTCGCTTCGCTTCCACCCCAACATAACCTCCTCTCCATTATGCCCTTCCCCTTTTCCCTCCTTGTTCCCCGCTTCTCTTCCACTCCTACATATCCTCTTCTGCTTCTCCCTCCCCTCCCCCTCCCCAAACTAATCCTGCACTCTCCTGTTTACAACATCCCACAGCTTCCTATAAATGACATCTTCGCTCCTGTACTTTTTTCTGGACGAGAGAGAGAGAGAGAGAGAGAGAGAGAGTACTGAGTCAGCATAAGGATGATAGTAATTTGAGAGAGATGAAGAAAAGATGATGTGAACGAGAATGAAGGTAATTTTAGGGCCGTGAAAACTGTCTTCACTGTTTCAGTTTATTTTATGTCAGTGTTATCGACTACAACCTTCTTTTTTCATTTACGAAAAACCCTTATTCAACAAGACAGACACATCGACGAACTTCAGCATAAAACAATTAAAAAATTTTGGTATTGTACATCCAACTTCATTGTAATCTCTATATACTTCACACAACCGCAACTCCTGTCAATCACATGGCGTTCGGTCACAAGCCGGTAAAATGTTATAGATCTTCAAAAACTTTTCATCAATACCATCAACAATAGGCAAATGTAAGAACGATTAGTGTTTAAATCCAACTTCTACGTAATCATAGGATATTTCCCAGCCCCGCAACTCTTCCCCCCTTGCCTGTATGTCAATTATAATCTGACCAAATGTTAGTAATATGCTAAGCTTTGGCGTCCCTCATGGCGGCTGTGAGTAAAAGTTTTGCTGCTTTATCAGGAATAGCGTCCCGCGAAAGCTTCCAGAGGGGAAAATATTCAGTGGATATTTTGTAAGGTCTTTCACATTGGCCGATGCTCACAAAAATACACAATAATAAATTCTTATTCGCCTTTTATCCAATGAGCATTGTACGGATATTGATAATGAACAGTATTTCAAATCTACCTTTATTCATTCTTGATTACCCCAGCAGTACCGTAGAAACCCGTGCTATGTCTCTTTGTCCAGAGATTTATTGCGAGATATTTCAGTCGCTCATCCCTGAGTTTATCCCTGGGTGAAAAATCTCATTGGTCTTAGCCGGTTGGAGTTGTTTCTGACCTAATAAAACATGAGGCTTCCATTTAGTCATAGGATTTACCCCCAGAGTGGTACATGATTTTTTTCTTGTGCCACAAAAAAATATTTGGTTTGTCATTTAGTAATGACTGTAGTCAACTGAAGATATCAGACGTGTGGATGGTGAGCATCCCCACCTACCTCAAAAAGCATTCCAGAGGAAAGCAGAAATGAGAGCGATAATATATTTTCAAAGGTTTAATCATTATTAAATGCCTAGACGAGTGCGTAAATGTTTTCTAAGTACAATGTAATATTCTTCTAATCTAAAAAGGTACCCTTAAAAAGTGTAAATAAAAGTCCCAAAGGCGACATGGAATATGTGGGAGGAAGAGAGAAAAGAATTCTTATATTTCTGTTGTGCCTCTCACTTCTCTTGGTCGTGGGGAACATCAGATTCCAATAAGCCATTGATGAGAGCGCGTGGTATGGGTGACAAGAGGGTGGGGGAGAGGGAGTTTGGTTGGGGGTTGGGTGGGAAGAGGATGAGGGTGAGACTGAGTTTGGTTGGGGGTCCGGTGGAGAGAGGGAGAGGGGGAGGGGGAGTATGGGGGAAGGGTAGGGGGGTGGGGGGAAGGGCACACGGGTGGCGATAGTGTGTGGGGAAACTAAATGGGAGTGGTTTGGGTGCGGAGGGTTTAGCAGGGGTGGAGGCAAGGAGGAATGGGTGGCGAGGGTTGTTGGGGTGGGTGGAAGGTTTGGATGGGGGAAGGTTTGGGTGGGGAGGGGTTTGAGGAGGCGGGAGGTGGGAGGGACTGCCGTGCTGAGCCACATTGTGCTTCTAAGAGTGAAAATATGGTACAGTAATCTTTGCGTGACGTCCGAGCTGGAAATGCGAGACGCTGCACCATTGCGGGTTTACTATAATGTTGACGAAGGGAAAATGTGTTGAAAGAGAGAGAGAGAGAGAGAGAGAGAGAGAGAGAGAGAGAGAGAGAGAGAGAGAGAGAGAGAGAGATTCGACTGAATATGATCGTCTGGCTTTAGCTGGAATAAAATACTAGAGTAGTCCTGATCATTAAAGGAAATCAGTACTAACACACTCAACATTATATGGCTGAATAAAATCGTATAATCTTACCTGGGAGAAAACACTATGGAAAGCAAATATTATGCAGAAAGTTAGAATACACAGTACATTCGCAAAACATGGCCATAACTCCTTGCACATACTCGTAATGCAGCTCAGTATTTTAAAAAAGCTTGACGACACAACACATTCGTAAAACACTGACAGAATTCCTGGAACGTAAAGCAGCACAATGTATTCAGAGACCGGGAATACAAAACGAATTTGTAAGATGTGGACATAATTCCTTGAACACACAACAGCACAATATATTTTGAAAGCTGGGGAGCAAAACATGTTTGAAAAAAATGGGCAAAATTCCTTGCACATAAAACAGCTCAATAAGAAAGCAGCAAGACACAGCATTCATAAAACTTGGACATAATTCCCGAAACGTAAACCAGTATACTTAGAATACTGACTTAGCATACCCAACACTTTCGTAAAACATGAACATAATCCCTTGCGCATACAACAGCACACCCTATTGGCCACAGTGAAACATTTTTACCTCTCACCATGCACCGGTGACCCCTGTTTCCCCTGTAACCTGGTGATAATGATTTCCCTTGACCTTTCCACTACCAAAACATCCCGTCTGGCCCCTCGCTTAATTTTCACCACCACCCATTCATATCTCAGTCATATTCTGAATCGGTTTTTTTCCTCAATCCCCACAATCCTCCCCTCTTATTTCGTCCAGCATGGGTCCTCCCCTCTGTTTCCCGTGATCCGACCATTAGGATGCCGGAATATTGACGCTGACTCAGAATGCAAACACTGCCTGCAGCATAAATCAAGGCAAACTGCAAAAAACTGAAAGCTAGGGAAATTGCACAGTTTTATTCGGATTCAGGAAAAACGCATAGCAAATTGATTAACCGACTGTATCCTGGCACCACAATCAGCACAGTTACTATCCATGCAAAACCCACTTAATATTTTTTTTTCTTTACCAATAACGAGACTGGAGGAGAGGAAGTTAGGATGCTGGGAGTGAACGGTCAATAGGCCCTGTGCTGAGGTGACGAGAGAGGGGGTAGGGACGGGAACTATAGCTCAGCTCCACACAAATATTGTGCGCCGTCTGACATGCTGACGTGCTTATCAATAACTGTCTGTAGGATGAGGGACTAAGGAATGTTTTATTTTAATTCCTATCGCAAGCTGAATTAAATCAGGTGGATGAAGAGCACACAGTGTCAAACATGGCATAGTGCTAAAAGGATTTACACACTATTTCTATTTTATTCAAGCAAAATAAGATCGTCTGACAGTAGCAAAAAAATATGTGGTATATTTCTTCTGGTTGATGGAAGAAACTAGGATTTTCTTACAGAGAATATGATGATGATGAATTTGGTAGGCGGCGGTACCCACCATTCGCTCAGTCGATGTACTGCTTCCTTTAGGTGACTCGACACTGAGTGACAGGCCAAAAGGTTTCCTGTAATCGAGGAAAACATTCACTAAGTTGGATGGCAATCATACAGCCAGCTGACTGATGCCCTGTGGTTTAATGGGTCAAGCTGTTTCTAACGGATGTCGCTCATTAGGATTTAGAACCAAGTGATGGTTAGAGTTTACTGCTCGTTTAACAGCATTCAGAGGTGAGCTGCTGGGAATCTTGCCATAAATTTCTGATCTAAGCAGTGTGACCCGGGCTCCTTTCACTTCTAGCAGGGCAATTAGAATAGAACACAGAAAAAAAAAAATATTTTGCCACTGATGCTGACAACAACGACGAAAATGATGACGATGATGATGATGATGATGAAAATGATGAGGATAGGGATGATTTTCGGAATATGGTCCATGTAAGTTTTTCAGATGTTTACCATATAAGAGTTACGCAATGCATACAATCAACGAATATAGGCTAGCCGTGTTAACAAACTGTGAACAGGAACAGCATTTTCAAAACAATATATACCAAAAGCATTCAGAACCAAAGGAATACGGGGAGTTAGAAGGAACATTTTCTTTTTTATAGTCTACTCTATACTATTGCTTCTGTCAACAGTACGAGGTAAAATACTCTCTTCTGAAAAGTTTCGGCGAGCATAATGGAAGGTGGTGCCTTACGCATGGTAAGAAGCGAAGTTTCTCCCGCTCTCATTCATCGCCTTAAGCTAATCAAACTTTTTTCAGACAACTGACTCTCTCTATACGGAAAATACTTCAACTAACACAGAACACGTTGCACCATAATGGCGGCAATTCACCCAGCCTCGGAGTCCCCAGGGGGGGGACCATAAATGCCCCCGCCATCTGCCCCTCTCCCGGTGACGACTCGAGGTGCCTGGAACCACTGTCTGACTTCTTCTTCATTTCTGCAACATTCGTGGCCTTTCATCTAACTTTCGCTCTGTTGAGCACCACCTCTCCTCCTCTAAACCTCACCTTCTTTTTCTAACGGAGACTCAGCTGTCTGAGGCAACTGACAGCAAACCCTTTTCTGTATCCTCCTACTTTCTCTATACTCATTTCAAAGCCAAAGGTGGCTGTTGTGAATACATACGCAACGACTTATCTTGCTCTCGTGTTCCTGAACTTGATTCTTCTGAATTCTCCACTCTCTGGCTTCGGCTTTCCTGTCATTCTCTGACTAAATATATCTGTGCTGTTTACTTATCCCCTAATTCTACTGACTATCAAAAATTCTTCGACTATCTTACTTCTATGATGAAACACATTCTGTCCATTTCTCCTTTCTCTGAAATCTCCATTCTTGGAGATTTCAATGTTCACCACCACCTTTGGCTCTCCTCTCCTTTCACGGATCCACCTGGTGAACAAGCCTACATCTTTTCTATCCTTAATGACCTAGAGCAGCTTGTACAACACCCTACCCGTATCCCTGACCGCCTTGGAGAGAGCTCCAACATACTTGACCTCTTCCTCACAACTAATCCTTCTGCTTACTCTGTTAATCTTTTCTCTCCATTGGGCTCCTCCGATCACAACCTTATTACCTTAACCTGTCCTATCGCTCCAGTACGGCCTGCGGACCCTCCAGGGAAACGTCGTCTCTGGCATTTTGGAGCCGCGGACTGGGAGGCCCTCAGGCAGTACTTCTTTGATTTTCCCTGGAATGATTATTGCTTCCATGGCCGTGAGCCATCTGAGTGTGCCTTGCGCATTACGGAGGTTATTCTCTCAGGCATGGAAGCATACATTCCTTTCTCATATCCTTTGACTAACGCAAGAAAGCCTTGGTTTAATCACGCTTGTTCTAATGCTGTCCGCAACAAGGAGAAGGCCTACAAAAGGTACCGGAGCCAACCCACCCCTGAATCACATAATCATTACGTTTCTGCCCGGAATCGTGCTAAGTCTGTTCTTCGCTCTACTAAAAATAATTTCAACCATACTAAATGCTCTCAACTCTCCAACTCGAATTCTTCCTGCTCCTTCTGGCACCTTCCCAAAAATCTTTCTAACAACTTTACCTCATCATCCTTCCCTCCTCTTTTCTACTCTGATGGTTCTGTAGCTATTTCTTCTACTGATAAAGCAGATCTCTTCGCACAGACTGTCTCCTCCAATTCCACCTTAGACGATTCCGGTGCTGTTCCTCCATCACTTCCCCCCTCTGACTTCCTCATGGCTGACATTAAAATTTCTTCAGTTGATGTATTTTCTGCCATTACTGGCCTCAGTACTAACAAGGCATATGGGCCTGATGGGGTCCCTCCTGTTGTTCTCAAAAACTGTGCTTCTGTGCTTACACCCTGCCTAGGCAAACTCTTTCGCCTTTGTCTGTCAACTTGTACCTTTCCTTCTTGCTGGAAGTTTGTTCTCATTCAGCCAGTCCCAAAGAAGGGTGACCACTCCCAACCCTCCAACTATCGTCCAATTGCTTTAACGTCCTGTATTTCAAAAGTTTTCGAGTCAATTCTTAATAGAAAAATTTTAAGGCATCTTTCCTATCACAACCTTCTTTCCGATCGTCAGTATGGGTTCCGTCAGGGACGCTCCACTGGCGATCTTCTCACCTACCTTTTCAGACTCCTGGTCATCCTCCTTTCGGGACTTTGGCGAAAGCTTTGCCATTGCACTTGACATCTCAAAGGCTTTCGATCGAGTCTGGCATAAATCTTTAATTTCCAAACTGCCCTCCTACGGTTTCTATCCTTCTATCTGTGCCTTCATCGCTAGCTTCCTTTCTGGTCGTTCTATAGCTGCTGCTGTCGTAGACGGCCAACGTTCTTCTCCTAGATCTATCAACAGTGGTGTTCCTCAGGGCTCTGTCCTATCACCAACTCTCTTCCTTTTATTCATCAATGATCTTCTGCTGTACATCTAACCCTATCCACTCATACGCTGATGACTCCACCCTTCACCTTTCCATTCGGTTCGCATAACGCCCATCTCAACAGTTACTTCAAGAAACAAGGGATGAGGCTATGGCACACCTAATGTCTGACTTGGCTCATATCTCTGACTGGGGTAAAAATAATATGGTTGTCTTTAATGCATCTAAGACTCAGTTCTTACACCTATCAACCCGACAAAATCTTCCACAGGTATACCCACTAATGTTTAATAATATTCAGATTAATCCTGCATCATCCTTGAACATGCTTGGGGTTTCATTTACTCGGGACTTATCTTGGAAAGATCATATTACATCTCTTGTAAAATCTGCTTCCAAGAGATTGGGTGTGCTAAGCCGACTCCGCTCTTTCTTTACCCCTGCACAATTGTTGCTTCTATACAGGGGTTTTATCCGCCCCTGTGTGGAGTACAACTCTCATGTGTGGGGAGGCTCCCCACATACAGCTCTTCTCAATAGGGTGGAGTCAAAGGCTTTTCGTCTCATTAACTCTCCTCCTCTTACTGACTCCCTTCAACCTCTGTCTCTTCGCCGCACTGTTGCATCTTTATCTCTTTTCTATCGCTACTTTAATGGTCACTGCTCCTCTGAACTGTCTGCTTGCATTCCTCCACCTCTACGACGGGCGCGTAGCACCCGTCTGGCAGCAAACTCTCATCCCTTTTCTGTCCAACTCTCTAATGCAAGAGTTAACCGTTACTCCCAGTCTTTCGTTTATGCAACAGGTCAGCTCTGGAACTGTCTCCCTCTGTTTGTGTTTCCTTCTGCCTATGATCTCCAGTCTTTCAAACGTAGTGTGTCCAGGCATCTCAAAATGATCGGATCTTGAATTTGGCTCTCTATTGTATTTTGTTTTTCTCTTGGAGGGAACTGTTACTGCGGGCTCATGGCCTTTGGTTCCTTCTTCCTCGCATTAAAAAAAAAAAAAAAAAAAAAAAAAAAAAAAAAAAAACCAGGCTCCGACAGAGTTCACCTCAGGAAATGGGTCACGGAAGGGGAAAAGGATACCTGGGTTCAATATGTGAAGTGTTTTATGAGGTATGGCAGAGCGCTTAACTGCCGAAAATGATGTGGTGCTGATGGTGCTGATTACGATGATTACTGCAGCATGCCTATTATCATTATATTTTTATGACCTCCCGCAAGGAAGTTGTGATTCTGATTCGGTTTGTCTGCCTCTCTTTATCACTCTGATTATTCTTAATGTTTTTACTATTGTTTCTTCAGTGGTCACCGCTCTCAGTCATTTACGTATGCATCAGGTCCACTCTACAAGTGTCTTCTTCTGTTTGTATTTCCCTCTGTCTATGAACCCCGATCTTTGAAATGCAATACGTCCACACATCTCGAAATGTGCGGATCTTGAATTTGGCTGTCTTTGTTCCCTTTGTTCTATAGTAACTGTAAATGTATCACTCCTTAATTATAAGGTCCAAGGCTCGGACCGAACCTTCTACATGGAGGTAGAGTAATTACGGAAAAAACACTTTCCTATGCTTGTGAAGTACGAATGAGGAATTGGTGTCTGTAGTTACAGTGATAGTGAAAGCAGAAGAGTTGCAGTGACTATACTTGTGTCAAAGTACGAGTATATCAGCCATGGTTTGAACTATGAACCATGCACTCGGGGCACAGGCACTTAGAGAGTCCAATGCGGTACGACTGAGCCAATAAAGCAATGTTCTCAGTCTAGGGGACGCGCCCCCTTTGGCGGGCTTCAGCAATTTGCAAGGGGGGCGTGAGGAATAAGAAAAAGAGATAGTGAATGGTTTGAATAAATGTGCGTGTGTGTGTGTGTGTGTGTGTGTGTGTGTGTGTGTGTGTGTGTGTGTGGTAACTTAAAGCAGTGCATATGTGAGGGTAGACAAGTGTATATGACGGTAGGGCAGTATATGTGAAGGCAGAGCAGTGTATCATGATGAACTATTTATTTATATTCGGAATTTATACTCCGTTTCAACCTTCGACGCACCCGTATAATACGAGTAACTTTGTTTCTTTGTATGCCTGTCGCTTGTTCATCATCTTGTTTTTCCTTCTCTGATCTGATCGTTTCGAGAAAAAAATAAAGACACCAAGAAGTCTTATATTTCAGGACAGAGCAAACCCAGTTAAAATAAATTCGCCTCTCAACTTCCCCATCCCTCGAAAAAAAAGGGGGATTGTCAATAGCAGGTGAAGGGTTAATGCTGCCTGTATGTAAATGGGTAATAGTTCACTTGAACCTGCAGAAAAAATAATAATGATTCTGAAATAAGCCTTAAGTGTCAGATTATACAAGAATGCAGGATGGGGGTGGATATGTTGACCAAGGTTAGGGGAGCGAGAGAATATGTGAACCAAGGCTAAGGGAAGTGAGACGAAAAAAAGGTGGAGAACCGCTGTACTAAAGTTGGCTTACTAGGTCGATCATTATTATTAGACAGATATGTTCTCTCATCACAGGAGAGAGATTATATATATATATATATATATATATATATATATATATATATATATATATATATATATATACAGAGAGAGAGAGAGAGAGAGAGAGAGAGAGACTATTTCTGTGTTATATTCCAAAATTCCTTACCACCGAAGAAAATAGAGGAGCGAGACATTCTTACATCATTTTCAGTCACACTGTCCATCGTGACGCCACTTACCTGTCTATTATACCTGTGCTGCTGACGGTCCCACCTTACCCCCTCCCACTTTCGCCCTCTAATACAGTACTCCCCTCCCCCTTCCCTTCCTCCCCCCTTTCCCTGAACTGCCCGTCAATCATTACCCAATCTTCCCCCTCTCCGTCCCGGTGCAGCCACGCTTCTTCAATATATACCCATTTTTGGCACCAAACGAAAAGATGTTTACATCTAATTTGCTCCAAGTTTTGATACCTGGCGGTATGTAATTTTGAGATATTCAGTTGATTAAATTACTACTTTAGCGACATTCAAATGAAAATGAAAGCAAAAATTTTTCCGGCCATTTCTGCAGTTTTGTGTAATTACTCACATTCTAGCACCTTGCGATGTGGCTGCTCTACATCCCCTGACTGTCCCTGTACACCCAGTTATTCCCTACCCCCTCACTAAACACTCAATCTTCCCCTGCCCCTCCCTGTACACCTAACTTTCCCCTGCCCGTCCCTGTACACCCAACCTTCCCCTGCCCGTCCCTATACACCTAACTTTCCCTTGCCGGTTCCTGTGCACCCACTTTCCCCCTACCTATCAACTGTATACACAACCTTCCCCCTACCAGTCCCTGTAATACCCAGCCTTCCCCCTGCACATCCCTATACATCTAACTTCCCCACTGTCTATCCTCTGTATACCAAACCTTCCCCAGTCCATCCCTGCACACCCAACATTCCTCTTCCCATACTCCCTAGTAGCGGAAATCTGTGAGGCAAATGCTACCACGTGGAATATGTCAGGGTTGGAATTTTTGCGGCACTCCTGGAACGAGTATATTTGTTGGAATGGGCTGCATACCCTGCCGGGGAATCTGATAATATAGTAAGTGGGCGGTGGGAAGGGTGGGGTGGGATGGTGTTTGCGGGGAAGCTTCTGCCGTTCCGTGAACCAAAGCAATAGGAAATGTAAATGATAATTATGTTCCAGTCTTGTGAAACTATAAAATAAAACCAGAATTCGAGTCATGGCGTTTAACTGCAAATATTTTCAGAGATATTATACGCACTGCAGACTTAAAAATAACGACAAATACTTGAGCACAGAAAATAAATCACATTTGCACTAAATGTACAGTAAAAGATTACTCATAAATTCATCACTGATGCAAAATGATGGTTGGGGAATTATTCATCAACACAAATATAAGTCACATTGAAACAAAACCAAATTTATAACTTATGATAATGTATTTACACTGCTTTCGTTGAAACGAAACTCTTTAGTGCACAACCTCATGTTACAAGAATATAATTAACCCTGGAGTTATTGAAGGTGTTTTTACTAACGACAAACATCATCAAAATTCAATCATCATTATCCTGGTAACCTCGGAATCATCTTTTTAAAGCGTATGGTTATGATACTTTTACCTTCCGACGCCCAAAGTTTTCATGATAAACATGGAAATGGTAAAGGTTCTACTCGTATTTTTACTATAAAATTATTGTTGCTTACATTAAAGGACCTACTGTTTTTTACAGGAATGGTGTGCTTCCATTTCCCAGAGGACGCTCCACACTCCAGGGATCACTGGCGCCGTTTGCACACAGAAATATGTCTGTGTCATATGGGGATCAACTCACTCTTATTTCAACTCTGATATTGTCTTCAATTTTTCAAGGAAGAGTAATGTGGTCTGTGTGAATTACATTAGATTCTTTATTTCTTGACATTCCCAGCCATTTTTTGTGTTCATATTCGACCTAAATTACAGTTGTTGTTGTGTTTCCCTATGGTGATTCTACACCGAGTAACAAATCAAATGACTTCCTGCATTCTAGGAAACCATGCAATACGATGGGTGGTAACGATACAACCATTAATGGACGCCCCGTAATCAGTTGTGTTAAGGCGCTCCACTCAGATGGGATCTATAAGGGATTGCACTCGAGGGTTGTTTGTTGGTTCATTGCTCACATAATGCCACTCAAGGCTTAGCGACTGGTCACATTTGCCTTTAATGTTTGAACTATGTAGGCTACCCCTTGGTCCCTACATTCCTGATGGAGTAAGAAAGGACTGTATAAAAAATATGGACTATACTGTAGATATGACTGTTGCCCGAGTCCCCGAATTAGGAAGGGCGTTGTAATGAGCACAGTTCGCTTGCCTTTCTGTAACCGTGTATATCTCTCAACAAACTCTGGATAAAAATAGGGGTAAAACAGCCATCACGCCACGACTAAGTTTCTTCTATGTGACAGAGAAAGCACTAAGCCTTAGTGCCTTACAAAACCTGTCTCCTACAAAGAAACTTAAAACTGATGAAACCCAAAATAATGATCCGTTCATGACGATATATCTGAAAGCATTGCATTTAAACGGCTGGAGGTCCTACAAAGAGAGAGAGAGAGAGAGAGAGAGAGAGAGAGAGAGAGAGAGAGAGAGAGAGAGAGAGAGAGAAAGTTGTGTATATGAAGCTCTGGGGGTATGATTAACTCTTGCAATAGATTTAAACACGATACCTGCTGAAAGTGTGGTGAGAAGAGAAGAGTGGTGTGTGTGTGTGTGTGTGTGTGTGTGTGTGTGTGTGTGTGTGTGTGTGTGTGTGTGTGTGTGTGTGTTTGAGATCAAAATAATTCTAAAAAGATTCATCCGATTTTAACCAAACTTAGTGAAAGGGTTGAGGGTCAGCAAGGGAGGGAGTAAATCCTTTTTTTATAAAACAATTGGTCGAAGGTCAAGGTCACAGGGTTAGGTCAAGTTCTGAATTATGAAAATCAGCTTAAACAGCTTTTATCACATTAAAACCATCTTGGTGAACAGGTTCAGGCTGAAGCAAAAAAGAGGTGAATCAGTTTTGAGACCAATCAAAAGGTCTAGGCCACAGGTCAAGGGTAAACTTCGACCAGTGTTAGAACAATATAACTGAAAGTCTTTTGGTCTGGTCTGGGCCTAATTAAAAAGAAAAAAAATTGTTTAGGGCCAATGATGAGGAAAACGATAGGTCCAATGTCAACTTAAACAGATTTTATCCGATTAAGATTAAACTTTGCGGACTGGTTCTGGGTAATGCGGTAATGAAAGATGGCCTTTGGAAACGATGAATCAAGAGTTAAAGTCACTAAAAAACTGTCAAAGGTCAAAGTTACATATTAAGGTCAACTTTAACAGTTCCGCTCTGATGATTCATTTTTGAGAGCGGTCGGCGAAGATCAGGGTCACAGAACAGGGTCAGAAATTTTGCTGTTAGATTAGTTGGTGGTCGAGAGGATTTTGCACTCGCTGAGGGCTCCTTCTGCGTCTATTGTGGCCGCCTCCAAACAGTTTATTAAGCGTTGAAGAGACCTCTTTTGGTGTTCATGAAACCTCTGTTGGTGGTGTTCATGAAACCTCTTTTGGTGATGTTCTTGAAAGATCTCTGTACGTGGCTTTAATGAAATTCCCCTGTTGGTCGTGTCCATTAAAGCCATTTCTAAAGTCTCCAGTGCGAAAGCCTCATGAAAATTAAATAATATCGCCTTGAAAATGTACGAGTTAATACCTCGTCGTACTTGAGGTGAAGTTAAGTTCGATGAAGAGTACAGTCATATATGCTCGAATTTTGAGTCAGTAGTTCTTGTCTTCCAACTCATTCTATATGCCAACCTCACGATTTATTTATAATATATATTTTGTCTATAATACACATTTGTTTATAATACACATTTTGTTTATGCCAACATCACAGTTTATTTATAATACACATTAGGAACGAAGGGCTTCAGACATAGCCTTCATTAACCCTTTCACTGCAAGGTGTTACACTTAAGCTGAATAAAATCGTTTGGCTGATTAAAAGTAAAAACAACACACCATTAGATTCAAGGGAGTTATTACTGTTCTTGTTGCTTTTGAACTTACCAACTGAATTTATGCCTCCCAGTCTGAATGCTGCCATCACTCCCAAGGGTAGTACTCTTGGTTACGTAGGAGATCTGGTAGTATCACATCTTTAGTGATTTATTATGTATTCTGCATGTTGTTTTCCTCTCTTACGTTACTGTTGGATGTAAAGTCGGTGCTACATATAGAACAGTTTTAAAGTGTAATACGCATAATTAATCGACAAGGAAAAACAAGAGCTACGAAAAGCTGTAAGATGTAAACAGCAATGCGACCCCGCTTTCTCTTCGCTTTCACTTGATCTGGTTCCTTGATCACCCAAGCCCTTTAAAGCCTTCATCGCATTCCACTCCAGCACCCTCCTTTCCCAACTCACACCCTGCTCCTCCTCCTCCTTGCCAAGGCTCCTCCCTTATCATCCCAGCGTCTTTTCTTCCTTACTCTCATTCCTTCTTAATTGCACGACCTCGAATTCTAAGCATTTACTCATCACCTGATTCATATTTCATTCCCTGTTTTGACTTTCTCTACTCAGCTGGGTTTCTCCCATTTGTTCAACTTTCTCCTCATCACGACTCCTCTTACATCCTTTCAGGCTCTTTTCTTATTCCTTGTTGATTGCACAGTCTCATGACTTGAGCACTTCCTCTTCATCTGATTCTTTTCCTCTCTCTCTCTCTCTCTCTCTCTCTCTCTCTCTCTCTCTCTCTCTCTCTCTCTCCATGAATTTCCGAATTTTCGCCTTCTCTGTTTTTTCTTCATGGCACCATTATGATTTTTTCAAACCCTTTCCTTCTTCCCTATTAATTATACAGTTTCATTTAATGAGGACTTTACCACGTCGTCGCCATTCATTCCTGCGCTAACAATCGACCTTTCACAGTTAACTCTCTATTCCTCATTCAGCCTTTTCCACCAACACTTCTTTTCTTCCTTCCTTCCTCCACTTTTCCTTCAGCCTCCCTCTCCTCCTCCCTACCATGCCATGCCCCAAAACGTTTCCCGCGGTTCATTTGTCGCACTCAGGCCTCCAGTACCAAGTGTGTTGCCGGGGCTGAAGCGCTTACCGGAATCACACCAAATTTTGCCTCAGGGATCAATTGCCTTTTGCACCTGGGAATATTGTGGCGACCAAAGCCAGTACTCTCGAGATTTCTCACGAACCTAGGCAAGATTACAAAGTCTCTCTCTCTCTCTCTCTCTCTCTCTCATGTGCTACTAGCTGGCTACCTGACTAACCAAAAATAGTCTATTTGATTGACCTGTGCAGCTGAGATGTATGGGCCGAGTAGAGTGTCTGATTCGTGGCTGCTGGTTGGCCGCCGATGATGTAAAGCTACAGCTCTTCTTGTTTTAGCACATATATTTATTAACTGTTTGCACAATAAGCAGACAGTTTAAATATGGAATCATTTCCGAAGCTAAAGAGATCAATATTAGCTTGAAAAGTTTACCGTTATCAAAGAAAATTATAGATGATTATAAAGTTTCATAAAACGATGAGTGACGTTGGAAGTAAATCATCCACGCACGATGTACGTACACCCACGTCCGCATGTTGCTCTATGATATCCACCCATGGAGTACACCTACGTCCGCATGTTGCACAACAATACATGCCTGCATTTACTTCAATGACATCATCGGCGGCCAATCAGCAGCCGCGTATCAAACACACCCTACTTGCCGCATACATCTCAGCTGCACAGGTCTATCAAATAAACTATTGCTAACTAACTGTAACGTAATACCTAACTTAACACAGAGAGAGAGAGAGAGAGAGAGAGAGAGAGAGAGAGAGAGAGAGAGAGAGAGAGATACATAGTTAAATAAATTAAAAGGTAGATACAGATATATAAATTATGCACATATACATCTATCTATATATATATATATATATATATATATATATAGAGAGAGAGAGAGAGAGAGAGAGAGAGAGAGAGAGAGAGAGAGAGAGAGAGAGAGAGAGAGAGAGAGAGATTAGGGTGGTTAACTGAAAGACAGATAACTGTTTTTGTAAAAATTAGCAAACACATATTGTCGCATTAAGATAACGATCAGGGGTTAAGGGGGGTTACGCTGCGAGAGTGGCGACGGGGAGATCCTCAGTCCTGTCCCATTTATTACCAAGTTGCGGTTCAGAGTGGTCACGTCTTCACCCATTAATCACCGAGGATTCGTGGGCTGTGAAGAAATTACCAGTGACCTTTGTGTGAGTAGGTGCGACAGCCACGCCACAATGGGAAATAAAGAGGGAACGTACTGTATACTATGCCAGGGTTATTCTTTTTCAGGATAATGGTCAGTTGGGTAGACTGCCCTAACTGGAGTGACGGTCTTTCAACTATTCGACCACAAAGAAAGGGCTATTTCAGATCGGGATTTTTACTATTTTTATTGACTGATTTATGATGATGTTCATGATGACTGTTATTATCACTATTATCATTATTATTATTAGTGGTAGTAGTAGTAGTTACAATCGTGGTCTGGTGTTTGAAGTTCCCCAGTCCAGTAACGGCCTTATGTGCTGTACGTTTGATCCCCACAATGGGACTGGAGCTTTTTCAGTCATATAATACCACTAAAGGAAGCAGACTAAACATTTACCAGGTGGTGGCTGAATCGGTAGAGAGGCGGCCTGCAGTCCTAATGGACCCAGGATCTAATCCCGGCTGGGGTAGGGAACAGTTAAAGGATTTGAATTTCCTAAAAAAAGCAGACTTTCCTGATCTACCAGATGACCCGCCGACATGTCGTAAAAATACCCCTGCTAATACCAATACACCAGTCCTGCACGAGACAGCCCTAGCATGTATTCAATATGGATGGTGGGTCTTAGCGCCGAAGTGGTGACATGTGGAGGTGTAGGAGGAATACTGGGCCTTGGGATAGGTCACTGCCCCCGAGAAATAGGCCCTGAAGCCTTTGCCCAGAGTGAGACACGTAAAAAAAAAAAAAATTCACTGTACTACATTATCTTAGCCTCGAGCCCCTATACCTCAAAGGGTGTAGAACTGACGGCTTATATGAGGAAACACAGTGGACTGAAGGTTTAAGTTGTCCATCACCTACACTCCACCATCCTCATTTCGGGGGATAGGGAAGTGGTTAAGGGGCGACTGTATACCCATGCAGTACAGCCGCCTGGTTATATCGTTCCCACCACATAAAGGCGTCCCTTTCCAGCACCATTTTTTTATGTAGCAGCCATGAGATGAATATATTTTGTTTTGGAAAGCGCCTTGGTAGTGAAGGGGTTAATGAAGGGTATTTGCATCTAATTTAGTTCGAAAACCATCTTATCAGAATGAAATATATTGATAGCAGCAAGAATAACAAAAATGGCTTACCCAGACTAAAGAGACTATGAGAGATCGCATGACAAAAGAAGACAAAGGGTGAGGACCAGGAAACAGGCGTAGAGGCGAAAGAGTTTGAGGAAGATAGATATAGATAGATAGATAGATAGATAGATAGATAGACAACAGATAGAAAGAGGTACACACACACACACACACATACGAGGAGAGAGAGAGAGAGAGAGAGACGATGGGAAGGGCAGAAACTGATAGAAAGCATGGAAAGAAATCCGATGAATGTGGGCCTGACGAAGGAAGGACATATGCAGGTGAAGGTAGATTATGTGAGATGAAAGAGTAAGCATTGCATGAGATGAAAACAAGGGGTGAGGGAGGAGGGAAGTCGGGTACAATATGGGTGGAGAGGGGGTGAAAGTGAGCTTGACTGGGGAAGGAGGCAGTCAGATGGGGAAAGGTGGGGTAGTCTATGTGGTATGGAGCAGGATGCAGCATGTACAGGAACGATAAATAGTTGGAGTGTTTGTCAAAGGCAGAAGGAAAAGCAAACTGCAGGTTCCCCGGATGAAGGCTGTCTGATAGAGTGAAAGAGCTTTGAAGGCGAGGCAGGTTACGGAGAACGAGATAGATCGGTTGAGAGAGACAAAGGAATCGAGACTTAGAAAGGCAAAGGGAAGAGATGAAAGGGCATCAGTTGGAGGAAGGCGAGAGATGCAAACACACAAGAGAGGAGGAGGAGAAACAGAGAGGATCATGTGTGAAGAAAAAGAGAGGGAGAAATTATAGGAAGAGAAAGTTGGATAAACTGAGAAACAGGGAAACTACAAGGGTAGTAAGCAGTAATTGACCAGCATGAAAGCGGCCGGAAAAAAAAAAAAAAAAAAAAAAAACAGGAAAGGGGAGGTGAGGAGCAAAGGGGAGAAATAAAGGTAGCTGAGACCCGAGGAAAACGGTGAAGGACAAATGGTGTGGTGAAAGAAGGAAAAGAAATAAAAGGAAATGAGCCGCAGAAAAGGCCAGATGTAGAGACAAACTGTAAAAAAAAAAAAAAAAAAAAAAAAACTAGAGGCCCCCAAGGGGGGAATCACACCAGTCACTAGCCGATACATACCTAGCGCGGCTCGGAATATGACCTTGACCTTGACCTACTTTGACCAATTTCGACGTCGTGAGAGATTTTCATCTCTATTACACACCTGTAAAATTTTGTGATAATATCTTGAGCGATTGCGGATTTATCGTGCTAACAGACATACAGACCTTGACCTACTTTCACCAGTTTCGAACTCGGGATTTTTTTCCCCTAATACACACCTGTAAAGTTTTGTGATGATATCTTGAGCGGCCGCGAGTTTATCGTGCACACACACACACACACACACACACACACACACACACACACACACACACACACACACACACACACACACACAAATTGAAAACAATACCAACTTCGCTCTCGCGGCTTGTAAAAACAGAAAGGGTGGAGACGCTGAGGGTGTGACTGACAAATTGAGCTGATTACCTGAAAGTCTACAAATGCGATAAGTATTTTTACCTGCGATATAATAGGTCTTTGGAAAGGAAACCACACAATCGTATACGGTAATTTAAGACAACAGGAGGGAAGAAAAATCAGAAGGAACTAATAAGGACTCACCTACTTAATGAATAAATATTTAGTAATTTAACATCTGACAATGGAGTCTACCCCACAAAAAAACATTTAATTTCTTAAGTATTTGACTGCTTGTTCTCAGAATTGAAATGTTTCATCCATGCCGGATAATAAATCCATCCGCTAAGTATGGTCTAAAACGGATAATAACTGTTTAACTTGACCTTGCCGTATGACTTTGACCTTCCACCATCTGGTTTCAAAAACAGTAAGTCAACCCCCTTGGCTTATCCTCAACCCGTCCACCAAGTTGGGTTAAGATTAGAAGAAAATTGTGACAGTTATTTTATAAAAAAAATAAAAGAATCGCACACGCACGCACGCACACACACATGCATGCCTCCAGCACGCTCACTAGGGAACGGGCGCAAATGAACAGGACATGGGCACACACACGTATGCGTACTCACGACCGCCAGCGCACGCGTCCGAGCACATAAGTACGTGTACACGCGTGTACGGACAATTACGCAAACGTGCACGCATTATCATCATCATCATATTCATTTAACAAGACACTTATGACGTTCCATATTCCTGTGGTGTCCATGCCATCAGCGTAGCTTTAAGACTGGTGTGTGGCCTGTTCTCCTTTACCACCTGAACTCACACCCACACCACTCCGGCCAATTGCTAACACCTCGCCAATGAAATTCTTGAAATTGGAGAGCCTTTATTTTTTTTCCTTTACTGAATTACCTTTTAGTGACACTCGCCCAAATGGTAATGATGTGTAAGTTAATAAAAAATATGACATCAACCTTCTGTGGATTCAGTGTTCACTCATGGTGAATGAAATTACCTAGCGTTAGCTGATATAGAACACAAGCCTTGTCTCAACCGGGCAAGGTTAATGGTGGCAAAATTAAATCTCTCAGGATCATAATTATGACTCACTCGCAGCTGAGTAAACTCGTTCGACGTTAGATGAAAAAAATATTACAGTTGTCACACCTATGAGAGATTTAACTCCTTCAGTCCCATGGCATGTTTTTCATATTTGCTTATTGTTATTTCCATGCTTTTTTTTTTTTTTTTTTTTTAACTTCGGAGAAACTATTCGTGCTGACGTCATCAGAGGCAGTCTTGGTAACCTATTTACAAGCTAATTTCTCTCTTTGAACTGAAAAATTTTGCAGTAATTATTAAATTAAAGTGGGTCATCCGAAAATAATATTGACGTAGTTTCAAATATTATATATTGTATAAACAAGAAATGTGCTAATGGGATTCCGACTATAAATTGTGTGGGAATGCTAAAAACGCTTAAACGTAGCTTCCACACTTATTCTGTCGGTAAACCACTTCCCTATTTTTTAACGAAAAATCTCCTCTCATTCACACGAAGGCAATATCCACACACCGGGCTCTGACCTGAAACCGTGTTCACGTCTTCTTAGGAGGCTTTCTGGCACCTCATTCTTAGTAATTTAAATATGCTGTGTTTTTTTTTTAATAATCTGTTTAATGCCGACATAATTATTACATTCCAGAATACTTTATTAGATAAAGAAATCAACTGGTAAGGGATAGGTACCAGGGAGTCTCCAACGACGAGCATAGTGGCCTTGATTTGCTACGCACATTATGGATGGGTGAGGGTGCACACAGACAGAAAACCGATGTGAATTTATAATTGTTATTATCATTTCCACCACCAAATTTGGCAGAAAGAGGAGTACAGACAAAAGAGGAATTTAACAAGGGGAAAGGTTATTGATTTTCAAGTCTCGCAAGTAAGAAACAACCACATAGATAACCAGACACACTGACAGGGGAAGAACAATACATATTTTTTTAAGTTCGTAGATCTATATATGTAGCTATTGTGCATAAGTATTTCCTGGCTGTAACAACCCTTTCTGCCAAGACACACCATCATCCATCATATATTATCATAAGGGATGGCTGGGGGGGATTTGAATCATGATAGGGTACGTAGTTGTATTTTAATGATAAGACGTCTGTTAATGAAGTGTTCAAGTCCAGATCATAATACTGTTGAACTTTATAGTCGAAAAAAGTATGAAATCTTTTACAATATTCTGGAAGGGTTGTTAGTTCGGGGATCACATCATTGGGGTTTGAGTATCACTGCAAACTGTCGCGCGGTTAATCGTAACGAAGTGAAAACTTATATTTATATCACCAATTTTACGTGGTCGAGTTGGCTTGCACAGACATACATACATACATACATACATAGAGAGGTAGTTAGATATACAGTTATTTGCAATAACTGAGATTCCCCCCGTTAGTCGACTTCAATTCCTTGTTATCTCCAGACCATTCTATTTCATTCAATTTTTGTAATCTCATTACTAGAGACAATTTGTAAGATGAACATAATCGATTCGGGGTAGCAACAATAAACTGAAAATTGTGTCATCATAGTGAAAACGTTACAGTGTGTTTATTGTGTGGCAAGAAAGTTCAGATGTGTTGTTTATTAAGAGAGCATTGACTTTGTAAAAATAGCCTTGACTGATGTCTTACGAAGTGGTGATAGGTGTGGTGGTGTTGCTACTTTCCAAATTGCCAGTGTTTATTATGATGTGAAAGCAAAGTCCAGACTAGTATTTGCTGACGTTGTGAACATCGTAAGATAAACCGAGGTTGGTGTCAGACATAGTAGTGTTGCTACTATTTAAACTGTAGACGCTGTGAGCGTTTATTACGGTCTGGAATGAGAATCAAGAGCTAGAGGTCTGCTTAAACTTTGGACATAATAAAAGTCATGGTTGGTGACAGAGTCTTAGCTGAGAAAAAGAGCCTCGCCTCCATACTGGGCCGCTCAGCACACTTGTCCAAATTTGAGCCATCTCTGAACTACTCTTCGCTTTGGAGCAAATGCTTTGGGGAGCTATCTGCCCAAATGAGAGCCGTTTCTGAACGGCTACCACCACCACCATCTCTACCAACACCACCACCATCACAGCCACCACCACCATAGCTACCACCACCATTATCACCACAGTTACCATCATTACCACCACTACCACCACAGCGACCACCACCACCATCATCATCACAGCTACCATCACCACCACCATCAGCAACACAGCTACGACCACCACCACCATCACCACCACCATCAGCAACACAGCTACGACCACCAACACCACCACCACCATCACCAGCATCACAGTTACTGCCACCACCATAACAGCTCCCACCATCACGAACATCATAGCTTCTACCACCACCACTTTCTGTTAAATAAAATAGTTTATGCCTAGAATCAGTGAAGCAGTAAACATCGGACTCTACATGTACAACTCTCTGTCTGTCTGTCTGTCTGTCTGTCTGTCTGTCTGTCTCTCTCTCTCTCTCTCTCTCTCTCTCTCTCTCTCTCTCTCTCTCTCTCTCTCTCACACACACACACACACACACACACACACACACACACACACACACACACACACACACACACACACACACACACACACACACACACGATTATAGAATATTAGATGAGTCTTAGGAGCCTGGGTGTGAGCTTTTTCAAGATATATACGAATCTGTTATTTTCTCCCTCCATATTACTTTCCCTCGCTACCTTATGCCAACATTTTTTATTCTTAAAAGTAGCATCGCTGAGGCTTGAAAAAAATCTTAACTAAACATACTTTTTCCGAGAATTAATTAAGACAAGACATTCCTTTCTCAGCTTTTGACGCCGGTGGTTCAAAGCTCCTTCGTTAATGAGGTATCTGGCCGGAGTACATTCTTTGTATTCCGTTCTTGGTGCCGTGGGATGATTCTTTTTTGAAGGGGAGACAGGAAACTATTACTAAGTCCCTCACTTCCGGGGAAGCACTTGTATTACTCTTCCTTACAGCGGACAACTGTACTCGAACTATGAAGTGTCTCCAAGTTCTGTACTGATTATTCAAGGGTTAAGCAATACCCAGTTCCAATAAATTTCTTCCAGGCTGAGTAAATAAGTGTGTAACAGCAAGAATACAATACAAACTACGTCCTTGGCTTGTAGGTGTAAAGCAGTTTCCAGTTCGATAGGTCTATCCTAACTGAATGAAACCGTTGGGTGTCTGCAGAAATGAAATAGAAAAGACGTCCTCGGACTGGAAGGACCAATGAACCACGCCTCCTCCCAACACCAAAAAAGATGCATTGGGCCATTTTCTAACGACCGTTTTAATAAATCTGAGTGCGCAAAGTTACCATTACCCAACATTTGTCATTTACGAATTGACTGTAACAGTAGGTATAATTAGCCAGCATAAAAAATTGCATTTTAATCAAAAGAGATAAAGAAAGGCCAGGCAGGTTCTATCACATGGTTCTAATATTAAAATAGGATATTAGGAACTTAACCCCAACTTTGGACACACAAAATAATACGGCTGTAGGCTGTTTGTTACGCTCAGAATTTACTTTTTTTTCCCTTTTTGTCTCTTTGTTCTATTCTGTCACCTGCAGATGATTTAGTTAAGATAATTGGAGATCTACCGTAATGATGGAGTTAGTGAAGGCTATATTAACCTCGTATACCTCGAACACTCGTTGTAGCTTAAGTCGTTATATTCTTTATTCCATTTCATATTATTTATTTTTTAATTTATTTGCTTTTTTCTTTATTTACTTATTTTTATTGACCAATCTTGCTTCGCAGAATGATATAATTTTTTGCAACCAGTCATATACCGCGCTATACGCAGACTGTGTGTGTGTGTGTGTGTGTGTGTGTGTGTGTGTGTGTGTGTGTGTGTGTGTGTGTGTGTGTGTGTGTGTGTGTGTGCTCCAACTTCTAGGTGGGTTTCAATGAAACTTCCAGGTGAGTTCATCAAGTTCCTGGGAAGGATGGCCACTTATATAAATTTTCCAGCCTAACTTTTAAGGAGGCCATCCTTCACTAACCTAATTAAAAATTTTCATAAATAGTGAAAGGAAGGCAGATATGGCTATGATATCCTAGTACATGCTGAACAATGGACTCTTATCCGTAATGCGATATTTGAAGAGCGTGAACCAACAATGATTCTTAAGGAGTCAGCCCAATCCCCCCAGACAAAACGATCAGATATAGATTAAAGTGAGCAGATGGATTTTGACGAAATCGGCATACACACTGCAAGATTAGGTATGCAGTTTTCATTTTTTTCTTAATGCACATGAAGAAACCTCCCCTCCATAATTCTTGGGGTGCTCAATCCCTACCAAGAGAAAAAAGGAAAGAAAAAATAGGAGAAAGATTCATTGATAATTCTCAGGTGAGTTCGTCTGTTTACTAAGTCGTACATACAGTTTTCCAGTTATGATTTTTTGGCGAGTCAGCCCCCTCACCAAATCAAAATTTCAAAGAAACAGTGAAATGGCAGATATGGCTTTGATATCTTAGTACCTGTTCCACAGTGGACTCTCATCCGTGCGATATCTGAGGAGCGTGGTCCTCCCAGTGATTCTTAGGGGGATCAGTCCTCCTCCCAAGAATAAATATGACTAGAAGAGAACGATTTGAATTACATTTCCTGGTGAGTTCGTTTGGTTGCTCGGAAGATCCTCCACTATATGGTTATCCATCCATGATTTTAAAGGAAAGTCAGCCCTCTCCAGCAAATAAAAACTTATCAGGAATAGGGAAAGGTAGGCAGACATGGCTTTAGTGTCTTATTACATGTTATACAGGTACTCATAAAAGAAGTGATACAGTACCTCGCCAGCCAACACCTCCGCATTCCGTGTGGTAACACTGTAGTCTTTACAGCTTCAGGTGATTCGAGCTGTGCTTTGAGATACTGTGCTTGAGCGAACCCCGATTAGAATTTACTTTCACTTCTTGATGAACTAACGTGGCTATGCCGTTTGCGAAAGTGTTCTTCATAATATTGATCGGTTCTTTAAATAACTGCATGACGGTACAAGCGGCAGTCATAGACCTCAGTAGATAATCTATTTTTGAACATTTTCATGATAAAACATCTATCATTCACAGTAAAACATGATGAGTGGATGCACAAAAGCAATTACAATGTCGCAGCTGGCAATAATTTCCATATATCCCCCACACAGTTCAAAGCATTCCGCTGAAATGATCATTATAACTTTTCATCCCGTAACCTGTTAAGTTACGCACCATAATTTAGAGTCACATTACCGACTGGGAGTTACTATGTCTGTACACGTCCCGGAAGTATCAATAATAAATTCTGTACTGACCCGCACTTAATAAACATCTTGAGGCTATAAACAACAAGGTGTCATTCACATGAGGTTGGTAAGTTTTGAAGGCAGCATGTCTTCATAATGTGTAATATTCTGAGGTAAGGTCCAACAGTATGGTGAAATAGGGACAGCTCTTTGACATTATTATGGTTTCATTGTTATGAGGAGAATGGTAAGATAACTAATCTCGACGACCTCGTCAGAAAGAAAATTTTCTTTGATGCATAATCTACATCAAATTTCATGACGTGTTAGTGGATAAAATATATTACTGTGGGAATGATGCTGTTATAAGTAAAACAGCAGTTTACTGCCAAAAAAGGTAAGAGTTATTCATATATTAGGCTAAGAGTTCCAGTTCACTTCTGCAGCAATACTGCATCATGCGCTTCGTGACATCTCAGAAATGAATTTCTGCATTACCATGCGTTTGTTGATTTTTTCCTACATTAATGGTTACGTATGTAATGTGTCTCCAGATAACTAATATGACAGTGGAATGTGTAACAACATCAGTGTTACGATTTTGTGCGATAGCTCTAAATAATGCAGCCTCTGAATATCTTACACATAGTTTTTGGTTGTCACTGTTGGCGTCAAAATGATAATAAAGCACAAGAATTTTTACAATTGCTGAGTTGCGTATCACAGTCAGAGGTTGCATTGTAATGCTAATAATTCTTCTCACTCTACTCCTTTTATCATTTCAGTCCCCGAATCTCATACATTATGGTTGCTCATCCCCGTATACTGGGTATTTATCGTTATGTCCGATAACTGTGGAGATATATCACTGAAGGCTGGGGCTGCAAATCTCCGTCGTGGACTGTGATCCTAAAGCTTGAAACTCAAGAGCTGAGTTTGTCTGCCCAAATTAGTAATGATATCAATAATTTCTCCTTTCAAGGGGAAAGAAATCTAAAGTTACTTCGGCGCATGCGTATGGGAGAGAACTTGGCAATGGTGGAGCATCCTTCAGCCATGCCACGTCTGTACTACATATGCCAGGGCGAGGGATGTGCCAGTGCCAGTGCACCTTCTAACCAAACAATATCTCTACCACATATCTGTGGGTGAGGGTTGTATGAAGGCCACTGCACATCCAACCAAGCAACATCTCTGTCACATATTTGTGGGTGTGGGACATGTCAGCGCCAGTACACCTTCCAACCAAGCAACATCTTTATCACATATCGTGGGTGAGAGATGTGTCAGTGCCAGAGTAAACGCTAGTTTGCTCAAATCTCTGCTACATATGGGTAAGTTAAGGGGATGTGTTACTGCCAGAGCGAGAGCTAGCCTGGCCACTTCTCTATTACAAATTCGTAGGTTGAGAAGATGTGTCGCTGCCAGAGCGACAACTAGCCTGGACACGTCTCTACAAAATATGCATGAGTGAAGGGACGTGTCAGTGCTACATCAAATACTGTCTGGCCACATCTGTGCCACATATGCATAGATGAGAAAAAATGGTAATGCCTAATTAGCCAGCTTCTTAAGCTGATAAAAGTTCTTGGATTACCGTAGAAGTGGATATATAGATGAAGGAAGGCTGAAGCTCAAAAACACGGAGGACATGTTCATGTGCTGGTCCAATTTGCCGCATGTCCTACTTCTGGTGGCAAAAGGCCCAGTAGGTTGCCCGTTAATTCGCCTGTGTGTATGTGTGTGTGTGTGTGTGTGTGTGTGTGTGTGTGTGTGTGTGTGTGTGTGTGTGTGTGTGTGTGTGTGTGTGTGTGTGTGTGTGTGTGTGTGTGTGTGTGTGCGCACACACACACACACACACACACACACACACACACACACACACACACACACACACGCACACACACACACACACACACACACACACACACACACACACACACACACAAACTATCATCCATACCAATTTCACCAGTTTCTTCATCAACCTTTACTTCAAAACAACAGCATAAAATTAATTTTGTATCATCTCCCATATACACACCATTAACCTCATCACCCCAGGAAAGTCATAAATATAAATAAGAACATATACGCTATATATGATTTGCTGTACCTACAATTTATCACACTATAGCCTAGCTCATACTCTGGTTGGCCTTGTATGCATACAAGCACCTCTTCCTTTTTTATTTTTTGGCAAGTTGCCTTCATGACTTTGTCATATTTTTTCTCCTTCTCTTTTCGATTTAGACTACATAAATAACACACATGAGACTACCAAAGTATCGTATGCCTAGCTACTATAAAGAGGAAGAGGTACTGTTCAGCCTCAAACACACGAAACTCTGGCTCCATGAAAACCGCATGAAAAACTTCATTCGATTCACATTTTTCATCACTCTGAATGGTGTATGCTCGACAGCATTCACTCTACAGCGATATCATCACCACTGTCACCATCACTACTACCACACTCGACACACTTCCCAACATTTCACACCACCAAAACCAGCAGTCTTGACAGCTGTAAACAGGATAATAACAAGCCATAATCGTAAAAGAAGCACAAGGAGCAACATCAATAACATTTACACCGGCCACAACCCTCATTAACGGCAAATCCATCGACAGCCAACGACAAGCACCGAGCGCAAGCAGTCACGGTGTTGACAAAGAAAACTCATAAAGTGAAACGAATTCCTTTTACGAGTATATATACAGATAGATAGACAGACAGATAGATAGATAGAGAGATAGAGAGATTAAGAGATAGATATAGATAGACAAACAGAAAGACAGATTGATATGATACATGTGTGTGTGTGTGTGTGTGTGTGTGTGTGTGTGTGTGTGTGTGTGTGTGTGTGTGTGTGTGTGTGTGTGTGTGTGTGTGTGTGTGTTGTTACATCGATTCACATCTGCGAGAATGGGGACACCAGAGTCATTAGCAGGCGACAGGCAGGCAGGCAGGCGTGATACTTAGGTGGCCATATACTCAGCTAACCCCCAGCACCGAGAGACACTTCTTGCCTCACTTTTATTCCTCGTTTTTACTCAGCACTAACCTGAATACTCCCAACATGAGAATTTACACTAAACTGGCCAAACGAAAGGTGATGTAAGGGTTGAATAAAGCAATCTGCTCTCGTCTGTTTAATATAATGCAGCCATTTCCTTTATATATTAAAGCCTTCAGTAGATGACGTGTTATTTATTGTATTCTTGCTAATTTCGGACGATTATATTCAGCTTAGAGACATCACATTACGAAAGGAGTAATGGTGACTTTCCGACCCCGTCACCAGAGTCTCTCTAAAACTTAATGAAATCGTCTGGAAGTAACGAGAATGAAATATGATATACAACATACTGTTCAAGGGATTAAGCAAATCTTAAGACAGTTATGTAGTAGACTGAAGTGAAAAGAAGAAGGAGCGAAAAGCTTGCCTCTAACTGTCTAATTAACTTAAGGATTTACTTGTATATTTTCTAAGGCATTCGATGCAGCTCCACACAGCCATACAACTGCAGCTTTCTGCCCCATGATATAGTCATACAGGCATGCACAAACGTGTTGTAACTGCATAAAAGAAATATATTACTGACATAAAGTAAAAGTTAGATCTATAATTAATTGTAAAATATGACTAATAAGGCAGGAATGACAGCACGATTAAAAAATCACAATTAGAGTAGGAAAACGGATAATTCATTACAGTTATAATAGAGTTCAAATATAACTTTCTGTGGTGTTTCAAATTTTTTTAGAGCAAAAAAAAAAAATTGGTTTCCATTTGTGCCTCCGTGTGCGTTGTTGGGTATGTGTAATTAAGTGTTTGCCTGTGCGTGTGTGTGGATATATATGTGTGGTTTTTGTGTATAACATTCTATTCTGTGTGCTGCATGGACGACTTTTATGTAAGGAACGCAGGTATATTTTAGTCAGCTTCATAAAAATACTAAGTAGCCGAGCAGTCAGTGGATGTACAGAAGCAGACATCAAAAGAAAAAATAAAAGAAAGATGAGTATGGGACGCAGAAAACGTAGCATAAGAGCAGACAATATGTAATGACTCTGGCGTCCACGCAACGCACGAGAATTACGGTGAGTAATTTTTAGACCATACCTTATGAACGTTTACCCTCTTAATATACAAAAATTTTATTTAAAAGAAAAAATGATTAAAAAAGCATGGCAGCAACGAACCGTTGCGCGTTTTTACCTCTTGTTTATGTAAATCCCTTCGTGAGGATAGGCTGCCAAATTTATATGAATGTGGAGACGAGCATCAGGATCGTGTGTGTGTGTGTGTGTGTGTGTGTGTGTGTGTGTCGGAAAAGTGGGTGTGCACATAAATGCATGTTTAAAAAAAAAAAACGTTTCATACTTATAAATGTCGTATATACTCGGCAAACAACTACGTGTAAGAACGGGAATTTATGCGTATATAAGTTGTGGCTACACTTGAGCTAAAATGTTTAGGGATATAATCATTACATAAATCCTTCGTTTACTTGTGCTTAATTGTGCAGTTGCGTGTGAAGTCTGAATGATCAAAAAATGGTGGGGCGACTGTACTACATTACATTGGTAAAAGTGTGCGTGAAGGGTTGAAAGTGTGATATTTTCATGCGTTTTATGTTCATTCATGTCTGCCTGGGTCCGTGTGCATAAGAGATTGTCCAGTACCAAGCTAATAATGCCCTTATCTTAACTATATCATCAAGGTCATTTCATGCGTGTGTTGATCTAGAAGGACATACATCCTTGACTCAGTGACTGCCTATGTGTAACTAATCTCCGGAAACCGCTGACGTCTTTCTTAGTGTATTTCTGCTACTTTCAAACGATTTTGTTGGATGACAACGGGGTAGGCGGCTGACTGAGAATTTTCAACAGAATAAGAGAATGTTTTGGAAGGAGGTGAAAAGGGTGCGAAAGGGAGAGTCGGGGAAGGAAGAGTGAATAAAAGCAGAGGATGGAAGGATGCTAATTGAGATGGATGCAGTAAGGAAGAGATGGGCAGAGTATTTTGAAAGATTGTTAAATGTAGAGGAGGAAAGGGTGGCTGAGATTGTGGCAGATGGAAGGGTGCAAGGAATAAATGTGTTGGGAGAGTTGAATGATTCTTTGATCACGAAGGAGGAAGTGGAGAATGCAGTAAAGGAGATGAAAACAGGGAAAGCTACAGGTATGGATGGGTGTGCTGTGGAATGCCTGAAGGGTGGTGGAGTGACTATTGTTGACTGGTTAGTAAGATTGTTGAATGTGTGCTTTGTGAAAGGTATGGTGCCAATTGACTGGGCAAGTGCTTGTGTGGTCCCGTTGTATAAAGGCAAGGGTGATAAGTATGAATGTACTAGCTTTAGGGGTATAAGTCTGTTGAGTGTTGTAGGTAAGGTTTATGGTAGAGTGTTAATTATGAGAGTTAGAGAGGGTACAGAGGGAGTAATTGGTGATGAGCAGTGTGGCTTTAGGAGAGGGAGGGGATGCGTTGATCAGGTGTTTGCTGTGAGACAAGTGTGTGAAAAGTATTTAGCGAAAGGCAGGGATGTGTTTTGGGCATTCATGGATTTACAGGAAGCGTATGACAGAACTGTTAGGGAGGCTTTGTGGACTGTTTTAAGATTGTATGGACTTGATGGTAGGTTACTAAAAGGGGTGAAAAGTTTTTATGTAAATAGTAGAGCGTGTGTAAGAGTGGGAAATGCTGTGAGTTATTGGTTTCCCATGAGAGTGGGGCTGCGACAGGGATGTGTGATGTCACCTTGGTTGTTTAATATTTATATGGATGGTGTTGTAAGAGAGGTGAATGCAAGAGTTTTAGGTGGAGGTCTGAGTCTGGTGAATGTCGATGGTGGAGAGTGGAATCTTAAGCAGCTACAGTTTGCAGATGATACTGCACTGGTGGCTGATTCAGAGGAGAGATTGAGACAGTTGGTAGAGGAGTTTAGAAGGGTGTGTGAAAGGAGGAAATTGAAAGTAAATGAGAATAAGAGTAAAGTGATGAAGTGTACGAGGTTCAGAGAGATGGTAGGGGGATGAGTATAGTTTTGAATGGTGAGTTGCTTGAGGAGGTGGAGTGTTTTAAATATTTAGGGTCGCATGTTGCTATGGATGGAAGAATAGATGCAGAAGTGAAGTTTAGAATGAGTGAAGTAGGAAAGGTGCTGGGAGGAATGAAAAAAGTGTTTAGATGTCGTTCGCTTAGAATGGATGTAAAGAGAAGGCTGTATGAGGGTGTTGTGGTACCGACTGCATTGCATGGGGCTGAAACATGGAATATGGGTGTAGCAGAGAGGAAAAGTTTGAATGTAATGGAGATGAGGTGTCTGAGGAGTATGTGTGGAGTGACGCGTATGGATCGAGTGCGAAATGATGAAGTGCAAAGGAGAGCTGGAGTTGTTCGGGAGATGCCTGGTAGAGTTGAGCAGAGGGTGTTGCGATGGGTTGGGCATATGGAGAGAATGGATAATGAGCGATTGGTGAAAAAGAAAACTAGATCTGATGTGAGAGGTGTAAGGCTGAGAGGGAGACCACGAATAGGATGGCTGGACAGTGTGAAGAGAGCGCTGGATGCGAGAGGGATGTCTGTTGAGCAAGGAAGAGTGGTTGTGCGTGACAGAAATAAATGGAGAGAAATCGTGAATGAATAAATGATGACGCAGCCCCGAGGGGATATTATCCCGCATTTGGTCTGATCAGCTAGTCAGGTCAGGTGCGAGTAAGGGGATGGGTCTATTATGATGTGGCAGGGGTAAACCAGCTCTGCTGTCGGGCCGTGCTGCGGATGTCACTGATTGCATTGCGCAGTTGACCCTTGTGTGGTGTGGTGTGGTGAGGATCTGTCCGTTCTCCCCTTTGGGGCTAAGATGCGAATGACTGTTTGAATGGATGAGCAAATGGGGAGTGTGTCGTCCTGTCTTGGCTACCTCCCTTTCCTTGGGGGAAGCAGCCTAGGTATATAGATGGATAGATAGACAACGGACAGTTTTGATAGGCGCACCCACCTCTGCAACACTGAAAGAGGAAAAAAATAATTCTTTACAGCAGAGGTACGGGGACAAAACTACGGGGTACCACCCTCTATAAACTCTGGATCGGGTGAAAGTCTTCTACCAAGTGTCTACGTTAAAACTGGATCTATCGCCCCGTGGGGGTGGCTATCGGAGTTCCCACCCTACCTAAAACGTGGCAAGGACGAACCTCTACCGGCATGCAAGCTTTCTTGTTCCAAAGATGAAAACCATGACCGTGCATAAATGCTTTAGACAGGGACTCCCCTCCCCCCTGTTGGGAGTGGCCTGTAATGTGGCCCCAGTAAAGATCTACCATTATGCAAAATTCCGTGTTTGTAAGTAAAAAAACTATGACACTGTTCCTCATGAGGGCCAGTCCCACTTCCGTGGGGGGTAATTGTCTGGGGTCCCAGCCTGCAAAAAACATGGCAGGAGTAAACGCCAACTAGGAAGCAAAATCTCGTATTTCCACAGTAAAAACTAAGGCTGTGTTCAATGGCTTTATCGGGACCCCCGGGGCCAGGCCCCACTCCCATGAGGGGCGACTTTGGTGGTTCCATCCTTCCCAAAACGTAGACGGGGTGAACAGCTGTCAATATACAAAATACCATGTTCTCCCATCAAGAACTTTGTTTGTGTATAAGGATTTTGGCTGAGACCACAGGGGGCCTCGGGGTCCCACCATGCAAACTCGCCCGAGTGAACTCTATCACTGTGCAAAAGTTTGTGTGCCTAGGTAAAACACTGGTTGTGCCTACGGTTTTGGACTGAACACCCGGAGGCTGCCGCCCCGATGTGGGACAGTCCTCAAGGGTCCCACCCTGCCTGAAACTTGGCCGTAGTGTTTCTGACTCACTGTCTATCCTTCCGTGGGCTGGACTTTAAAACAGAGGAAGGACAGAGCTAACACATGGATAATGATTTATGAAAAACAACATGGATTGAAGCTCAGCTAACTGGCAACTTACGAGTTTAATGCTACAGAGAAGTTGAGAGTATCAGCATGGATAATTTTCGTATTATTAGCATAAATCGTGTTCAAAACAAACATATTGTATGAAAGTAGGTTTGAAATTACATCATGTTCTTGCTATATAATGGTTGTGTCCATTTTTCCGTAAACAAGGAAAATTCGATATGAAAGACAGTTCCCCTTTTCTCAGTGCTTGAAAAATTTCTCATTGTTTTCCTTATTTATGGCTAAATCGAAGCACAAAACTGTTCAGCAAGTAGCTGATATTTTGTCAGAGGTATTTTCACATAATATTTATCTATTTTAATCACTCTTTATGCTGATACTACGAAAATTATAAGTACTAATATTTTCAACTTGCTTATTGCGTAAAACTCGCAAGTGGCCAGTTAAGACCTCTGCCAGGCAAGTGAGTGAGTAACAGTATGAGAGAATGCGTGAGTATCCCTTATGTGGCCAACCTCGCCAGCTAGGTGGGTGTGGCCTCTTGTTGTCCCACTTATCCGCCCTCCTGCTCCTCTTCATATCCTCCGAAGCCGCACAATATTCTTACCCCGTTTGGTCTGGTAAGGGTTCTCCTCCTCTTTTCAACCATCCGTCACCTACAGAGGAGGCTGAAAGACATAACAGGAAGTATGAGGATAACAGGTTCAACGGGAGCAACATTTCCTCACTTAGAGTTAACAAAAAAGATGACGCTCTCCTAAAACAAGTAGGTTACATGGGGACTTCCATAATAAAAGTTTAGTATGGCACTGCAGTTTATCCCTACCCATTCCTTTCTCGAGCTGTTAAAATATTGATTCTACAGAGATAAACCACATATAAACCAGAATATCGCTCCTTCTCCAACATTAACCAGATTTCACCATCTTGCAAACCTAACTCCATTGCACCGAATCCCGTATGAAGCCTTAAGGCGAGCAGACGGTTGTTACTTACGAAGGTACATTTGTTTTTCATATATTTGTCTAATTTTTTTTTATATTGTTTTGTTACTTTATATGAGCAATAACATCTCGAAGTTTTAGTAAATTTGGCCAATTAGCTTTTACAGAAAAAAATAATATATGCATAATATGTATAAAAAAGAAGAGATGTGAGAAATTGGAAACCAGGGGAAGTGTGTTCATCTGATCTCTATGATATTTGGTAGTTTTACTAATAAAACCCTCATTAATGAATTGCCTTAACAGTTTTTTAATATTCTTCACCATTGCTGAACAAAAAAATTCCCAAAATGCCTATGTATTTATCCCAAATTTTACCCCTTTTTTTGCCATGTTCAAAAAATCATTAAAGTCACGTTTGTCAGTCTATGATAAAAATATATGACCAAAATTTTCCCCTTTCATTCCTCTTTTTGTAGGTATTTTGCTTTTTGTCCTACGTTCAAAACTAATGGAGTTATATCACGCTGAAGGGCTGTAAGTTTAGTTCCGAGATATCACTCTTTTTCTGTTGACCTGCAGTGTAATATGATTGGAAACAACTTAGGTACTTCTTTTTTTATTTTATGAGTTAGGATTAGGGATGGTTATTTCGAGGTAGAGAATGCTGGAGAAGACAAAGATGGAGAAACAGACGTAGAAGGCTGGGGGTCATCAGGTGTGGTGGTGGTTAGGGGGCAGGTAAGAGGGGAGGTGGCAATGGTGGAGAAAGAACTGCAGCTTCCAACACGTTTTTCTTCCATTGAAATAGTGTCATATTCTTCTCTGCCACTTTCTGACACTGCAGTAGCTTCTTAGATGGTTGACCCATCTTCAAAAAGTGTGCAAAACGATGAGAAATGGCCAAGATTAGCATAGACTGAGAACAGGTTGAGAACAAGGCTGGCGCATCTCACCTCTCCCAGTGTCATATCATCTCCAGCATTTCCCTACCTCACAACCACACTCCAAACACTCACACTCCCATTGCAAGACGTATGACAATTTTTACTGAAAAAAAAGGAAAGAAATGGGAAAAAAGTGGTCATAATATATATTGCATAGAAAACGGAGATTTCTGCAGGGAAGTGACCTCAAAATTGGAATTACAAAATAATTGTTTTTAAGAGGAAAGAATTGTTGTACGGCTGTCAAAATTTTACAGAGAACGAGTGATACTTGGAGCTATTTTATGGGGTAACTTTCGCAAAATGCCTTTGTCAGTCGAAAATCGGTCCCTGCTGGCGTCCGCTCCCCTTACGTTAGATCAGTGGTAAAGGACTCTCTAATAAGGGAGTTAATAACTATACCTCAGAGAAAAGGTACAATATCCATATATCCCGACCCATCCAGGACGGGGGAATGGGTAAGCTTTCTCAGCGAACTAAAAAATTTAAACACTGGAAGCCTCTTCTTTGCCCATTTTAAAGTGAATATCCATTATTTATCTTTTAACAAGAAACTCATGCTCAGGGCTTGATAATCAAAGGATAATTGTTGGTACATCTGTCGGGACAAAAAACAACCCAAAGAAAACCTCTCCTTGTTGATTTCAGAGTTCCTGCCTCCCTTAGAAATGTCACCAGTGAGGCTGTTTAATGAGCAGGCAAGCAAAAAGTTTTCTTTAAAAGAATTCATCATGGATTCCTAAGCTAAAGATTTAAAAAAAGGGTCTACATCTCTGGAATTCCTCAAAAGAGGTGGGATGGAATAAGAAGAAGAGTGTAGGTACAAGTTTGGGAAAATACTAATAAAGATATCGCTTTTAGTGAGACATATTTGGAAAACTCAAGGAAGCAGAGGAAAGTTCTATCAAATTTGTAACCCAAGACAATGTTGCAGACCCCTTGAGATCGAAAGATAATGGCGACCCCCGATCAGTCTTAACGTCTTATTCATGCCTGATGAGGAGGAAAGAACCAGCACCTCTAAAAGCTCCCGGGCGTGGACCGGATTTGGCGCAGGAAGGAGTGAAGAAGAGATGACAGACGGGTGGGGGGGTGGGGAGAGCTGTGGCCGGTGAGGTGACAGGAGGGAAGGCGGCTGGTGGAGTGGTAGTGGTGCGAGAGAAGATGAAGCTATAGTCATATATATAATCTTCGACAAAATACTCGGCAAAATCGAATTCCCTGGAAGCAAACTATGATCCTCATTATCCACCAAATATACGTGAGTGTTCGCAGAGACCTTCCCTGGGATATACAGTGGCTACATTCCACATGTGATCAATAAGTACAGTCAACATCAGATAAGAACCAAACAGCCAGGCACTGATGGTAATGATGGTATGCAGGGAGCAGTTCATGGTATCCTCGCGGACAGCAAGCTGGTTAGAAGAGCTTTCAGATCCCTTGACTTGCACGGTAACAAGTCGTCGGTGCGAGTCAAAGGGGCCATAAGGCACGCCAGGTGGGATGGGAGCTTCATCAAGACTACTCATCAACGAAACACCCGCAGCACGAACACAGTCTAAAGAAAATGTATGTTGCTCCGTTTTTCCTGCATGAATTTTGTCTCCTCAAAACCAAAACATTGTTCAGTATTTCTGTATCATCTACAGCACACAGCTTTCTCGTAAGTTTTAATAGAAGCACTTATTATATGGAAAAATCGGTCTTATTTTCTTGTGTACATCAAATGAATATTATCGTACTCATACATTTTCCTGCAGAGCCATTTAATTATGTAGCATACTCTAGTATCATCTAATTACTGAATAGCCTACTGGCAGCCATCATATGTTTTAGCACAGAAACACACAAAATTCTATGTGTCAGTTTATACAAACTATAAGTACACAACTCGAGACAGTTGAATGTTTGAATGAAAATGGTAAGAAAGATGTAAGATAACGGAAGAGATCTTATTACTGGTTGTTTATTACTGTTGTGGAACTATGACCTACAATTATCACATTGCTGCACCATGACGAATTAAACAAGTATCTTCCCCTCAAGGAAAAACAAAACAAAACGCAAAAGAAACTCACACATACGTGCATATATACCCACCAAAATACAGTTGCCTTTGCTTACGTGAAGACATATCACCCAGGGTTATTTAGGCACTCATTACAAATAGAAGTTCAGTACGTAAAAAAAAAAAAGTGGGGAGGGGGAGAACTTTGAACTATATAAAGTAAATATTTCGAAATTCTGTGCCTGTCTGTCTACCTGCAATCCTATTCTTTCTTGCGCCATCAAGATTGTAGGGACCCCGGGATTGGCTACTCGTTCCAACATTTGAGACGAGGGTGATCAACCTCGTTCGAGTAGCAATATGTTGGCAATAATCCTCAACCACCCTCAGACACTAACTCTTGTGCACCTCAGCCGGTAGGAGGTCCTCACCCCATTCCAGCGATATACTGACATCTTGCAAAATTAAGGACTTCAGGGATATCAGGCACGGAGACGTATCCGTTTCAGACCAGTGAACATTATTCCTTTTAAATAATCTTGCTGACGATTTTATTTAGATTAGGATATTTTTTCGGATTGACAGGGTGCATATGGCCTTCAGCAGCAGCAGCAGCAGCAGTAGCAGCAGTAGTCGCCGTCGTCGTCGTCGTCGTCGTAGCAGCAGCAGTAGTAGTAGTAGTAGTATTGGTTGTTGTTGTTTTGTTGCAGCAGCAGGAGCAGTAGTAATAGAAGTAGTAGTAGTAGTTGCAGAAGTATAGTAATGATAGAGTAGCAGTAGTGTTAGTGCTGTTGTTGCTGCAACCCTAAGCTCATCTGGACGTAGGCTAAACGCAGTGGACTGCAGCCTGAAGTTACTCTTCTCTTGCAGTCGATCATCATCCGTTCCGGGATTAGGGAGGGGGACGAGGGACGTTTGTATAAATGGGCAGCTCCACCGCCCCGTCATATCGGTGCCACCTCGTGAAAGGGTCCCTCTCCAGCACCAGAGAGAGAGAGAGAGAGAGAGAGAGCACTGTGCCTGCCCTTATTACTGTCACCCCCGGCGGCAGCCTAAGATACCTCTATAGTTTTTCGATTGCCACTTCCCTCCCTCCTGCCATTCCTTGGTATAATGAGAATGAATGGGGGTATACCGTGCCAGAAGGCGACTGTGGGCGCGTGGACTTGTGTTATTCTATATCACTTTCAGTGTCGCTTTTCTCTCCCTTCCCTTTGTTATCTTGCCGGGAGAAAGTTTCCTTCATATGAACAATTTTTAAAATAAATTACACGTTGTTTAGAGTGCTTTCATTTGTAAGAACCGGCACGCAAGGATTCTTATCATGATCTTTACTACAGTTGATGATCTTTGTACGATAACTGAAATCCAATAATACTAACTGAGAATTGGCAAAATCCTGTACTGTTTAAGGTTACCGTACGTAAAGGTTATTAAATGTTACCGTGATAACAGCATCAATATTTTATAAAAGAGCAGGTTAGTCTAACTAAACTCACTTAAGTTTATGTGATTTTACATCTCCACCCAATTTCGTTCTTCAGTAAAGCACTAAAGTAAAAAACTATGTCATTGATTTATAATCATAAGGGGATATAATAGGTGGTAGGGAAATACTTGGGCGATAAAATTTTTTACTTTTCTGTTGTTTAGATCTACAAAGAGCCCACCGTCCTTCTGGGAATGGATTCTGCGTAATTCGAAAGTTAGAAAAATTTGAAATTAAACCCTTTAAGCTGGAGCTAGTTTTAGCTTATAGTTGTTAACTCCAGACGACTTTATTTTGCTTAACCCCTACACCGCGGGCTTGTTTACCAATGACTTGCGTGTCCCGCGGGGTTATTTGGGCTCAGACAGACTCAAAAAATATTTGCCAAAAATCAGTTATTAGTCCTAGAATAATAAAATTACATATGCTTATGGCACATACCTTCAGCTTTCTCCTGGAATGATTGTTGAGCCTTCGTCCGTTACCGTAGGACTTGTGGAGACCTCTGAAGTAGGGTAATGAAGTCTCCACTTTACACTTCCCGACAACCCGTAATATGATTACCACAGCCAGATACAAACACTATAAACACTATTCTACAATTTTCAAGTAGTTTGGGATCCATACTAAGAAAAAAAAACACTGTGAAAGCAATGGAAATTACGAGCGCGTCTGATCGTCGCACTTGCGCTAGTTCGCTCTAGGCACTCTGTCATTTATTATTCATAAAACCCCTCACACTTTATATTTCTATTACTATATCACACTTATATATATCTGGAGTCTTTCTCCATAAGTTTCCTTCAGTCGTATTAGTTTATTGTCACTGAAGTCATTCAATTTTTCATTCAGTAAAATACGTAGAGAGCCACGGATTCACTTTCACTGTTATAACATAAATTATTTGTACTCATATTCTTATATTACTAATTACTTACATTACTATTTACATTTTCTATTCTATTTTCAATATTTACCCTGCTATTTTACTTACACTATGTTATTCACTGTCACTTTCAGTAAGATAAAACTATAATACACTGTTCAATCATATGAACTGAACATCCATTGCTTTCACCTGCTATTTACACATTATTTACACATTACACATTATTTCCAAATAATTCTGCTTCCACACTTGCACTGTTAGAACTGCTTCTGGCTGTGGTAATTGAAGAAGCAGGTAACACAGAGGGGAACCTGGCACTCAGCGCACTGCCAAGAGGTGCGTTTATGCTCAGGTGTGCGGCGTGTGGTATGCGCACATACCTGACACCTGCGAATCGCAGCCTTCCTTTTCCCTGTGGCAGGCATTAGCTCCAGTCTGTGCCGATCCATATACGCCCTCTGCTCAAGTCGGTCGGGAAGTGTTACTGGATGGCGCCTTGGAGTTGCTGCTTGCACCCTACCATATCTTTCCAGCAGCTGCTGGACACAAGTCCTGGCGAACAACCTCAGGGAGAAGGACTTGGGTGGCTTGACCTTCATCTTGTACAGGATGAAGGCGTTCAGCATCGTCATATCTATGAGATGCAGAAAAACTTTCCTGTACCACCTAGTATTCTTCCTGAGGCAGTCGATCTCACCAATCATCATGTCGGACTTGTCCACCAGCCGCATGTTGATATTATAGTCCAACACAGCATCAGGTTTCATCACAGGTTCGCCTGTCCTACGGTCGACCTTCCCACTGTCTCTCATCTCCCCCTTATGTACGGTGGTGAGCATGTGCACGACCCTCTTGTCATGCCACCGTATTGCCAACATCTTCTCACACTTGCGTAGGTGCACGTCTCCTCGCTGCGAGGTTCCCGCCTCTGGGAATTTGGGGAAGTTGACACGATTACTTTTCACAGTGCCGCAGGAGCCAATGCCGTGCTCAGAAAGGTATTTGGCAAGTTTCGGTGCTGTATAGTAGTTGTCTGTATACAGCACATGATTCCCACCAAAATACTTTTCTAGGAGCACTTTCACTACACAGCCTGAGAAGCCAAGGGGGTGTGTTTTATCGAGATCGACAGTGCTGGCTGAATATATGACAAAGTCAAGGATGTACCCCGTCTTACAGTCGCACAGTACAAAGAACTTAATTCCAAAGCGATGGCGTTTGCTTGGAATGTACTGAACAAACCGAAGACGTCCTCTGAACAAAACCAGGGATTCATCAATGACAACCTTCTGAAAGGGGTGGAAGAATGACATGAACTTATCCTTCATTCTGCTCAGAATCTCCCGGATCTTCCAGAGTGGGTCGGTTTGGGAAGGTACATCGTTGTCGGCAAAGTGCAGGTTTCCCATGATGTTCCGGAAGCGATCTCTGGCCATGTACTTATTGAAGGTGGGTGAAGGTAGTAAGGGGTCCATGGACCAGTATTCTTCCAACTCATGCTTCTTGGAGTGTGGCATGAGAAGCATGAGGGCAAAGAACACATACGGCTCCTGCACTCCCAGCATGGACCACTGTTGCATCTTGGCTGCACCTGTACCACTTGCAGCACGTTGTGATTCATACCTGTTGGTCTCATCACATATGTGCTGCATGACTTCGTCATCTAGGAAGGCCAAAAGGTAGTCGACACACTCAGCATTTTCGTCCATAGTGAAGGCAGGCTGAACTCCTGAGGAGCTCTCATCAAAAACAAGATTTTCGGGGACAAAATCTGACCCTTCCGTCCATGCGAAGGCGTCCAGGATTCCCTGTCGTGGCGGTGTAGGGCGGGTGGTGTGGTGGTGGTGGTGGAGGTTGGCTGTGAGGGAGGTTTATCTCTGTCAAGGTCACTCTCACTGACCCTAGGTTGCCGTACAGCACTAGCAGCCCTTACCCTACTAGCTACACTACTTTTCACTCTCCTAGATTTACCTCTACCTCTACAGCCTGCCTTCACTGTTGATGCTGGTGGTGACTCCGACAACGAAGACTCCGGAGATAACTCAGCCGACGATGATGAAGAGATGAGTAAAGCGGGGCTTGGGGAACGGGGAGGCGAATGCACTCGTGACTCATGGCGGGCTGGGTCACTTGGGGGCATTGCTCTGGGGCTAACACGCCGCCTTTTCACTCCCTTCCCAAATTCTTGTCCTTCCTGCACTAAAGGCTCCTTTCCCTTGGAGCTAGACACTGATTCACTTATTGAAGCACTCATTGTTGCTGTTTCTGTCGCGATAACCTCACCTGGCTCATCACACGATTCACCCGAATCGTCATAGTCACTGTCCATCATTATCATGGACAATTCTGCCAGTTCACGTGCCACTGCAGAGTCACTAAGGCCTTTCCTGCTTGCCTCACCACTTTTTTTAGGAGTAGAGGTCACGGGGCCCTTTGCAATGGGCGCAGAAGCGGCAGGAATGGCGGGGCGCGAGTGCGACATGGTTTCTCTACAGCGGAGGACAAGGAACTAAATGCCGCGGCTTATCTAAGAAGGGAAGGGTTGACAATGACACTTTAGGCTGACTGCTGCTAACTTACAGGCTAATTTTTTATAGGTAGAAAATCTCGGCAATAAATAAAGAAATAGGTAGTTTCAGGTGAATGTAAATGTCAGTTAGGATTCTCCCTTCCTTTCTGATATATATTTTTATTACAGACATCGATTACAAGGCATAAATCAAAGGGGAAATTACCGTGGTAATGTAGCGAATGAATGCACGTGAGGTTTTGTCAGGTGATAATTAGCCAATTTCTGGTGTATAACACTATCACTTACCTGTTTTTTTTTTTGGTATATATTATTTGGTATAAGTATAGGGCATAGGGCTTATTTCAATGGATGAAATCTGTGGAAAAATCAGGGGGAAATTTCCGTAGCGCAGCGCGGCGTGGGAGGTGAGAGGAGAGGGTAATGGAGGGCAGGTAGGGAGGGGAGTCACGAAGGGGGTAAAATCGCTAAAATGTCAACAATGGATGGGAGTACAGATGAGATTTGGAGTGCTGACTAGTGTTGGACATTGGCAGTACTGATAGATGATACAAGCCACCACTTGAGAGCCCGGGATAATTCAAAATAACACAGAATCACAAAAGTGACGCCCCGCGGTATGATCCATTGTGGCCGAGCGTCACGAAAGTGACGCCCCGCGGTTAAGGGGTTAAGGGACATAGCCATCATCAACCTTGCATTATGAGAGGCCTTTCACAAGATCAATAAATCTGTGAGAAGATGCAAGAATGAAATATAAATTACATCAGACAACAATGAAAACAGGCAAACATTCCCTTACATTATGACACGCAGTCCTTTTTCAGTGCAAGGTACAAACGGACTAAGGAAAAGGAGAATCTGTCCAAAGATCCCGTGGTCGGCTAAGGAATCGAATTCAGGACCTTCTGACAGTGAGCTGAGTATTATGCTTCCAAAGCCACCCTCATATACTCATTATATTGTCGGGCTTACCGCCAAGTTCGAAAGAAGGATAGGGACATTAAAAAAAGAAAAAAAAAGAGTGTTCAGGAAGTGAATATCAGGAGCAGGAAGAAGTGTTTAGGCTGATGTCAATATGCTCTGGCACTATTCTGGGGGGAAGCAACAGTCACAAGCTATTCAAAGTGTTTATTCAAGTGTGACTGACAAGGAAAGCACCCAGCAAACATACCCTCACACAAGGGCTCGCAGTCACTGAATTTTCAGATCCAGATCCCCATTTCAATCTAAAATGTGACCAATACAACGAATGACAGCGGTGATCACAGACGACAATTATGACAAACAACGTTCTCCTCTGGCCACCCAGTTTAATCATCTCACTTTCCAGGGCCACCAGGCAGGGCAATGACAGGGAAAACAAAGATGGCGTCACTCAGCATTAATCCCACAGCTTTCACCTCCGGCTCATATACTGCTTCCCTCTGGCCGTAATTACCGGCGACCCAAGTCAATCCATCAGAAAAAATCAAGGTTTCAAGGTTGCACTTTGACTCCTTGCATTTTAGTGGAGATGCTGTGTTCAAGGCTTGGAGAACGTTGAGAGGGAAATCAACATGTCACCAAGATGAGTTCAAATTCCACTCTGTTCATAGTGATTTCTACGTATTTTTTGGGTGTCTAACCTACGGTGAAACAATAATCTTATCAATGAGATCCGGACTTACGATTCATTACCACACTAAACAAAAATGTGCATTACATGCACCAGATTGACGTATGGTGAAAAACTAAGAGAAGTGTTTTAACATAAATGCTGCAATGAATATTCGGAAATTTAATGATTACTGAACTAAACATTCATACCATAGGAAATAAAAAACTGAAAAGTTCTAGGAAAGAATATGCTTTACATTTTGTACGTCAGTTCAACCAATCATGCTTCTGCGTCCTTCTGCATCTCATCTAGTTCTTTTTCTCTTTCTTTCTTTGTTCCCACTTCAGTTAATCTTCTATTCAGATTATTAAGGTTGAATTTGGACCCCCCCCCCCCCAAAAAAAAAAAAGGAATCCTAAAACCTTCCCTACAAGTTTTACGTATTAAAATACATATTATGGCAGGGGTTTGGAACTGTACAACGACTTATGACATACGTAGTACTTTTTTTTTCGTTATTTCCTTATGTACTCGTAAGTAGTTTTTTGGAGATATAAATTAAACTGATCCTGTAATAAAGCACGGAGCACTTAATACAATCTCTGGCTTTGGTGCACAATTATGGCGTTGATATAGAAAATGTATAAAACTTGTTGGTATGCAAGCTACGATTTCTCCGTCGGAAGATATCGTACATTTTTTTTTTTATTGTAGCTACCTCCAAACGATTTTGTCCAGCTTAGAAAACACTTTTTGAACTGGAGCTGTTAGATACAATTTAATCTACCCTTTCACTAATAGAGGTCCTTCCGAAGTCGAATGAAGTCGTCTGGAGGTAGCAAGAAAAAACTGCCGAAAGTCGTTGCCTTATTAATGAGGTTAACAGAAAAGTGACAAAAATAAATAAATAACATCTAACAAGAACCTACTGACCTGGTGAAGGATGTAGTGGTGAAGTGTGGCAATTCTTCTAATGGGAAACTTAAACCAAAGTGTCCAATGTTTAGACCTTGGGGCGATAAGGAAACGACAGCAGCAACAACGAATGAGATCTGTAAGACTGAATATGTAGCAGGGAGTGAGAGTGAGGGAGATCTTTGGACGGGAATCGGAAGGAAGAAACTGAATTTTTCTGGGATAGTGGCGTCTGGTATGGAAATGTGATTTGATGGTGTGAGATACGTGATGTGATGGAAGCCGCCTGAGTGACCATGCTAGTGTAGATGCACCTGTGTTTGTTTAAGGCTGGCTTGGTGGTAAGATAACCTGCGCCTCCGTTTTATTAGTATTTGTACTCATCACCAAAATGATTATATTCAAGGCCATGTATTCAATACGCTCTGGTCATTGAAGATGATACATTTTAATTTTCGTAAAATATCTTGGCCTCGCTCAACAAAATAGTGAGGGTGGACGTACAAACTTGTAAGAGCTAGATACACTGATTTATTTTAAAAGTATCTCATTGAGGTCAAAGGTCACAGTCTACTCTCTCCCTTGTTTAATACCTGTAATGGATGTAGTCTGTATCTCTATTTCTCATATGTGGTTTTTGTATCCGAGAATTTGTTTTTAATGTGGCACTTTTGTGTTTCATCATATATTTTATAACAAAATTTACTGTATCCTGTGTCTATGGCATAGAAGGTGCAAAAATGTAATACTGGGGACTGTAAATACTGCATCTAAACAGAAGGAGTGCTGAGTATGTAAAGAATATTACAGCATCAAAGGAGTCTGAGTTTATTTGCAAAAATCTCCTTTAGGGCATCAGGGTATCACTGTCGGTGCTCATGTATGACATTAATACAAAATGCAACTATTATTCGTCTTTCCTCAGCAGTCACAGTATTCCTTTAAGAGCACCACACCTCGCTCTGCATGGTTTTGACAATATTCGGGGTATGTACCATGTGCTGGACCAGCCGACAGCTTTACAGTTTATTCTATAAGGGTGGATATTCTTACACAGTGATCTTAAGTTTGAACAGCGTCAGTGACCTCTAGGATAAGAAGCTTACCAGTCGCCACTTTTTTATGGCTTTGATATCAGCGCTGGATTACTTGGATGGTTCATCACTTGGATTACTCACTTTGATGGTTTAGACTATACTGTGCCTTTTAAGTAGCAGAGATACTGTCATATCGCAGTGGGAGGACTGTAACCTCTTCTAGTAGACCATAAATGGGAGCTGAGCTTGTCTGCTGCGATTTTAATATTTAACGGGTGAAGAGTTTTATACGAAACGAAATATGCAACGTTGGTAGGAGTGGTAGTGGCACTTGGTCTTTAAGTAGAAGAATGCTTGTGGACAGCACTCACTGCTTTGAAGCAAAAATCTCAATCCGGTTTGCAACTGAAGACGATGAGGTGGAGCTAGTCGTCTATGTGCTGGTGTTTGAAATTTGATAGTAGATGAGGTCTAATGTGGGTTCCTTGATATCTGAAAGCTATGTGGCATTTCTTTTATCAGAATGGGCTTTCACAGTGGTTTTAGTAAATTGACAACCATTGTTCCTTGACAGTTTAGAAGATGATAACAATTGGTGCACTGGACTCTTCCACGCCTTTTTCTGAGACCACAGGGATGTTAGTTTAAAAAATATGATGGCATGAATCTGAGAAAGGGAGATCCGATCACAGAGACCTACTCCCTTAATATTTCCTTTTTATTGGCTGCGTCCAAACTCCACTCATCAAAATTTCTGTCCATTTCTACCTCACGTACTGATTAACAAAGAGCCTTTCTTACGGTTCACGGGCTCCTGATGGGATTTTTAACCACAGTGAACCGATGCCAAAGTCCAGCTCCTATGATTATAGCTGGGAGGCGGCCAACGCGTATAATGCCAGTGATGTTAATGAGAGGTTTCCCGTCCCAGTACACCACTAATTGAACGTCTGATTCATTCTTGTCCTTCAACTTCTCGGTAAAACCTTTTTGGCGCTCTCGCCAACCGCGACCGATTGCCTCACGATTAAGACCAAACTGCTGATATCATGGCCGAAGCTTTTGGCTGTTTCGGTGACACTCTTCATTACTTGAGATAACCTTTGAGGCTTTTTAATTACTTCAGAGTTTTATTTTACATACAGTATTTTTACACCAAACCCAACTGAACTGAAAGGTGAAAAAAAAATTATAAGACCTTGAAAATGATTGTCAGTCAGTTACACAGTAGAAATTCACCATGTATTATATATGCCACTTAATCAGCACTTGCCAAGTATTTTATTCTGTATGCCGTTGTGGCCATTAAGCATTGTACCACATAAATGTTATCAGTAGTCCTTTCTTAAACATTGAAAGCAAACTTCTGATAATTTTAAATCCAACTAAGGAAAAAATGTAATTAGATATATTATAGATAGACAGAACACTTAGAAAGGTTCATCTAAAGAGTTCAAAAATAATTTTTAATGATATTGTACACAATAAATGCGCATGAATTAATATATGTGTTTTATACAGTACATGAATATTTGTCTAATTATGGCATAACAAACCAAAACGCACTGCAGCACCCAATTCGAACAACGAGAGGACATACGCAAACACTTCACCGGCCAATCTGTGTTAACAGGCAAGTTCTAACACACACACACACACACACACACACACACACACACACACACACAAGACGAGCAGATGTGATTCAGGATGGAAGCTAGTTTGTTATTTCTGATCGAAACTACTTTTACTTCTTGTGGTCTCTTTTCCCGATCAATCCACTACTGGCTTTTCGTTGTTTTCATAATGCACCTTTTTATTTTCTTGATTCTCTTTTTGCTCAGTGTAAACTTTAGTCTAAGAGAGGAGGATATGGACAAGATCTGGGTGGATCCTGATACAAGATAAAAAAGCGACATGAAAAGTTGAGCAAGAAATGTATCTCTGAGGGATTAAGCCTTATACCGGTAACTAAAAATCTCAACTGGGCCAAGTGAAATTCAGTTCCACGTATCTGCAGAAACGTTTTTCTTTTAAGAGTGTTCGTACTAAAAAAAATAAAAAAAATAAAAAAATAAATGTGCTTTAGTTTTTCCCTTCCTTTTGGCTGGTCAAAGACGCCATGAAAAGTATTCAGCATGTGCTTACGTCGAGTCGAGCGTTTGTGAAAGGAGTGATCAGAAAAGAAAAGGATATTTCTATTCAAGATATCCTTACTTTAATACCAAAGTGCCCGTTCTTCGCTCAGCCACTCGTCCACACGCCCTGCATCATCCCAGCCGTGCCTCCTTACTATCATCAGGTGGCACTCACTTTCTACATCCTTCCATCGTAATATTTTTCTTGTTTCATCACCCACTTTCATTTCTTATTCCAAAGGTAGTCACCATCCTTGCCTTCATCACCATTTCTGTCCTTGTCATCACTCCTGCCTTCGTCACTACTGCCCTTATCAGAACTACTGTCCTTAATACCCACATCCACATCAAACTTCAGTCTTTGTCCCTGTTCTCTTCGGCAAATACATCATGTCATTTCCCACCCTTTCCCTCTGTTTGTGCCTTTTCATGGATGTCTATTCCCATCTAACACACTCTCCCACCCTTCTCCCATGCCTCCACTTCTCACATCTTCCCACATTCATCCCTCCCCTCCCCGCCATCAGTTCCGAGTCCCTCCCCCTACTCCCAAACTAATCCCTCTCCTCCCCACCATGCCACCACAATCCGGCCTCTACTCCTCCTCCCACTATTTTCCCTCACCTCCCCACCCTGTCATCACACCGCAGCCTGACCCCCATTCTCTCACACTCATCCCTCTCCACACACACACACACACACACACACACACACACACACACACACACACACACACACACACACACACACACACACACACACACACACACACACACACACACACACACACACACACACACGGCCACCACATTCCAACACCTTTCCTTCCTCTCAAACTCATCTCTCTTCTCCCGTCCCACCATCACCACATCTCAAAGCCTTCCCTTCCTTCCACACTCATCCCTTTCCACCTTCTTCGCCACTACATTCCAACCCCTTCCCTTCCTTCCACTCTCATCCCTCTTCCCCTGTCCTACCACCAACACATCTCAACCCCTTCTCCTCCCCCCACATTCATCCTCTCCTCCCAACCTCCTACCACGCTTTAACCCCCTTCGCCTTCTTCCAGCCAAAACCAACACTCCAACTGCAGTGGGAGCCGCCACCTGTACTAAGACTGTTGATAGAAAGTCTTAACATCCAGAGTTGTTGTCTTATGTGATTTCTCTGTTTCATCTCCTTCCTATTTACACTATAATTATTTTTTAATACTTAACGGTAAAAATTTAAGTACTGTGTCTGCAAATAATCTCTCTCCCGAAAAACTTTAATTAATTCGAGAACCATCGCTAATCCATTCGATGGTGCGTCTTTTTGTATATATATCACTTCAATTTTAACGCATCCTCATCCTCATTATCCTCAGAGCCCTAGTTCCTACTGAGCGATTTAGTAAGGTATGATCCAAAACAAAGAAGGAAAAAACACAAAGTAGGATAAGTAACAACAGCATGTTCAGTGAAATGGCAAACACAGTCATTCACACATTACTATGTATCCCTCCAGATTCTAGCTCTAGCTCACAAGTAAAATTCTCTGCACCTTTGTTTGGTGTTTATTTTCCCTTATAGATGCCCTTTATACACACTTGTAAGGCAGAATAACTTCTTCGGGTATGGGTTTAATGTACGATGTTTTAACCTTCTTGTCTATACCTCATTCTTGTATTTCCAGCACTGTTAATTCACAGATAAAGCAAGTTTCACACATCGCTCTCCCATATCCCATGCAGACGGCAATGTACTGACAAGTAAGAAGAGTGTACTAAGAAGGTGGATGGAGTAATTCGAAGAGTTGATGAATATACTATAGAAAATATGACAGAGGGAGGGTTGGAAGAGTTGGAGGTAGTGAGTCAGGAAGTGCAAGAGATCAACAGAGAGGAAATGAGGAATGCCATGAAGAGGATGAAGGATGGCAAGGCAGTGGGCCCAGATGGTATACCAGTGGAAGCATGGAGGAGTTTAGGAGAGATGGCTGTGACATGGTTTACCAGATTGTTTAACAAAATCCTGGAGGGTGAGAGGATGCCGAAGGAGTGAAGAAAAGGTATTCTAGTTCCGATTTTCAAGAACAAGGGTGATGTGCAGTGCTGCAGCAACAACATAGGTATAAAGCTGATCAGCCATGCAATGAAGATATAGGAATGATGGAAGCTAGGCTGAGAAGAGAAGTGAGGATCTGCGAGGAGCAATTTGGTTTCATGCCAGCTGGAGAAGTACTATAGACGCCATATTTGCTTTGAGAATGGTGATGGAGAAGTACAGAGAAGGCCAGAAGAAGTTGTATTGTGTGTTTATAGACTTGGAGAAGGCTTATGATAGAGTACCGAGAGAGGAGCTGTGGTACTGTATGAGAAAGTCAGGAGTGTCAGAGAAGTACATGAGGGTGGTGAAGGACATGTACGACGATAGCGTAACAGCAGTGAGATGTGCAGTAGGAATGACTGAAGGTTTCAAGGTGGAGGTGGGATTGCATCAATGATCGACTTTGAGCCCCTTCTTGTTTGTATTGGTGATGGGCAGATTGACAGATGAGATTAGACAGGAGCCTCCGTGTACAATGATGTTTGCGGACGACATTGTGATATATGAGAGCCGGGAGGAAGCTGAGGCAGAGCTTGAGAGATGGAGATATGCACTGGAGAGAAGAGGAATGAAAGTAAGCAGAAGCAAGGCTCAGTACATGTGTGTAAATGAGTGAGATGACAGAGGAACCGTGAGGCTGCAAGGTGTAGAGGTGGCAAAGGTAGATGAATTCAAATACTTGGGGTCAACTGTACAAAGTAACGGAGAGTGTGGTAGAGAGGTAAAACAGAGGGTGCAGGCGGGATGGAGTGGGTGGAGAAATGTGACAGGAGTGATCTGTGACAGAAGGGTCTCTGCAGAAATGAAATGGAAAGTTTAATAAGACTGTAATAAGGCCAGCCAAGTTGTACGGAATGGAGGCAGTACCACTGACAAAAAGCAGGAGGTACAGTTGGAGGTAGCAGAATTAAAGATGTTGTGTTTTTCACTAGGAGTGATGAGGTTGGACAAAATTAGAAATGAACATATTAGAGGGACAGTGCACGTAAGTCAGTTTGGGGACAAAGCTAGAGAGGCGAGATTGAGATGGTTTGGACATGTGCGGAGGAGGGATGAGGAGTATGTCGGGAGGAGGAGGATGGAAATGGAGTTACCAGGCAGGAGAATGAGAAGAAGGTCCAAGAGAAGGTTTATGGATGTAGTGACGGAGGACATGCGGGTGGTAGGTGTAAGAGAAGAAGATGCAGAAGACAGAGGAAGATGAAGACGGGTGATCCGCTGTGGCGACCCCTAAGGGGAGAGCCAAAAGGAGAAGAAGATACACCGTCCTGGCCACCTGCACCTCCTCCCACCTACTAACTAATTCACGTACGTCCTAGTCATCGTTACCTCCTCGGCATACGAGTAACTAAACCGAACGAGTATATGAACATTGTTTTGAAACCTTTTGTCAATAATTTCCTTTTATGTTCTCGCTCTGCGTTTCTTGTATGAGAGAGAGAGAGAGAGAGAGAGAAAGAGCACTGAGCTACTTACTTTTTTATCTACTTCAACCTTCTTACTAGTTATAAGTCGATAGTTTTCACCCCTGGACGAATGAGGGTGAGTACAATAGACAAGCACTGCCCGGAGTATGTACTGTATATATATAATTCATCAGTCACCGTTTATGGCTTGGGTAAATCAGTTGCATCTTTTTACTCTTTCACATTTACTTCATGACTCTCCCTGCTTGCAGTTTTAAGGCTCGTATTCTCGGAGGTTAATGAAGCTCCCTTAACACCTCTTCCATAGCGGTATTATTTTTGGAAACGGCTGGCTAATGTTGTTTTGTATGTGCTTATGCAGAGTATGATGATATTAGAATGATGTAACAAGGAAGAGGACAGCACTGTGTAATAAGCGAAATAAACCGCTCAGGAAGACGTGCTAGGGAGCTTTAACAGACGAGAATCTGGGATTAAGTTTACCAGTTCTGGTGTCGTCCATAATTTACGTACCACCGTTATCTTTATACAAGCTCCGAACTTTTTTTCCCTTAACTACTTCTAATCTCCTAAGCTTTCCCACATTTGTTTCTTTTTCTAGATTCAGTTAGATTATTTCAGTGAAGCTAGTTATGTATTTAATGGTTAAAATACCGAATATTTAATTTCACTGAACCTGTGAAAGGATGAGAGGAAATCCGTCTCACACTGAGAGCATTCCAGTGGCCTGTTATTTAATCGTCACACAGTGCCTTAATGCAGTGCTGTTCCACTTTCAGGCCATGACGATTGTATACTTAACAGGGAAAAGAGCACCGGATGAAAGGTTAGTAATTTGATTAGAGGTACCACCGCGTTCAGATGTTAAGTTTATCTAGCTGCTTTGTTATAAAATCTCAGGAATGGGTGTAGCTTTGTGGCAATCCATTGTCATTTTCGAACTGATTTATAAAAATCTTTCGGCTGCCTTTGGCACAATATACTTTTTTTCTGAAAACTAAATAAACCAATTGGTGAATTACCATGAATGGAGCGAATAATTTTCTCAGTCCTTCAAACCACATTAAGTACATTGCTTCTTGTCCTTGTCTAGACAAACGGTATGTTCGAATAGCTGCTGTTGCTCTGACCCCAGGCTCATCTGAAACATAAACCTGTTTGACTGCAGGCTTTATTTGCCCCTTCTTCAGTCCACTGTCCTTCTTTCGAGGGATAAGAAAGACTCTGCGGAGCATTTGCATAACCAGGCAATGGAGCTGCTCGGTTACATCGTTGCCACCACAGGAAGGAGTACCTCTCCAGCACACGATCAGTTAGCACACTTGTTAATACAACTTGCCCTCCTTCCCTTCCCTCAACTAGAACTGTCGATTATCTTTCCTTCAAAACTATCACCTTACCCATGATACACTGGGCGTACGCTCACTCAGATCCTTCTCAATTTAACTTACCTGGTACTTTAAGTGTGCACGTTTCAGCAAATAACTGTACGTGTGCATGCTAGTATGCATATGGACATATCTCTGTATGCATATATTTATGATGCACGAATGTTTGTTTACATATGATTCATGAATATAATAGGTCTGAGTAAAGAGCAGAGTGATGTCTATATGATGATTTTTTTTTTTTTTACCAGGGAAGATAAAGCAAATTAGCATGTAAATGAGAAAAAAAAAAATTATGAGGCATTTAAAATATGCCACTGGGTTCTAAAACAATTTTTTTTTTCACCGCAATACTCTGTGGGAGAAACACACTGGCACAGTAAGAGACCGCATTGTATGACATAATTACTTAAACATTAGTTAAATATAAACTACTAACTAGATAATATTTCACATTTCAATTTCCAGTTTGATTCACTATTTCTCCTCCTCTTATCCTTCTTCATTATGAACCTGTGACGCTTAGTCAACTTACAGTAACTAGAAAGGTGGTCTTCTTTTTGACAGAAACGTGTCTGTCTTCTTGAGCAGTACCCGTTAAAAGATTTGCTTGCCTTATTTATTTATTTATTTTTTCCTGAATAACACAATGAGAGTAAATTAGTTATAGAAACAGGCAATCTCACGTGAATGAGAGATGTCAGAAAACTGTGGCATTTTGAATAAGTACAAGACAGGGTCAACAGGATTGTCTTATAAAATTCCCTACTCCTCTGCAGAAACTTATGTTATATTGTGTCGACGTTTATGCCGGTGTGTATCTACAGTCAAGTCTCTCTCTCGGGAAGAAATCAATAAATCTTCTGTGGCAAGGTCAGTAGACCAGACTAAATATTCCAACTTGTAAGCCGTACCTGGGCGACTGGGACACTGCCAACCGACCAAGTCGCCTTGAAGAAAAAGTATTGGCATGGTTATGGCTCAATGCCACCGTTTTAACACACTTGAAACCATATATGGAAAGACGCTTCCCACCGCACTGTAACATCTGTAATGCGGTGTTATCTATCAGTCATATCATCCTGAGCTGTCGGCGATTTATTCGTGAACGTGCTTCACTTATAAATTACTGCGGCGCAGAAGACGTCCGCTTCACCCTTTCCACCATCCTGGGTGATGGGGACATTGTTATGACTGATAAATTGATGGCTTTCTTGAGAGACCGGACTGATCAGAGTGATGCGACTTTTTTACTGTATGGTTATGGTTTTTATCAATTGTAAATATGTATATATTGTACTATTAATTTGGGTTCACAGTTGACGTATTTGAAATAGTTCCTCTTTCCACTGATCTATTTCTAATATTGATGTCCCCTACATTAAACCCCGTTCCTCGACTGACAGTCACCAGCTGATGAGTGTAAGTGTGCAATATAGAAAGGTATTGGGCAGTTGCAGTCGATGGTGGTCTGTTGGGCGAGGTTCTTCACTTTTTGTACATATTATGTAAATACATTATACCATATTCCTGAAGTTACTAATTAGAGACGACAGCTGACGTATATGGAAATGTTCCTGACTCGTCTGGTTCCCTTTCATATATTGATGTCCCTTATATTAGGTTGTGCCTCGACTGACAGTCACCAGGTGATGAGTGCAGGTATGTAATGTAGAAAGGCATTACATATCTGCAGTCAATGGTGTTCTCTGGGTCGAGGCTTTTTTACCATTAGTGTAGGTCTAGTTATTTGTCTCTTAGGATTTAGTATAGGTTGGCGATTTGTCTGTCTGTTAGGTGATTAGTTTTAGGGTCTTTAGATTAGGCATTTTAGTTTATAAGTAATATAAGGTTAAAAATAAAAAAAAAATAAAAAAATAATAAAAATAAAAAACAAAAATAATAAAATAAAAATTATTACATATATATATATATATATATATATATATATATATATATATATATATATATAGTGCGTGTGTGCATGAAAATGTGTATGTTTATATGCATAAATGTTTGTATGTATATATATATATATATATATATATATATATATATATATATATATATATATATATATTTTTTTGCCTTAATGACCAGGGGCTCCAGCCCCAATGGTCGATAAAAAAAAAAAAAAGGCCGGTGTGATGTACGTTTAATCGTAGAGCTTCTTTGCTGTAATTTAGCGATGGTATGCAATACAGGTCAACTATATAAGTTGCCAGCTTTCTGTAAGCACACCACAACTGCCTTTTGTAAGGGTGTATTTGAGCGTCGGTTATAACAGCAATTCTTCACATCCATCATGTTGCCCACTTGTGCCAAATCATGCATTCGTTTAACTTATGCTAACGACAGGGTTTTCAACATGTTCTTGACTGCCATTCTTGAAAGTCGGATGCAGAAAAAGGTAAAAGATAAAAATATATACATGGAATTAATCAGTAATAAAGGCTATACTTTTACATGCACGCATCCCTTCTTAAACGAAATGACTAACAACATGAGCGGAAACTAGCCCAGAATCATCAACGGTTTAACAACAAGCGATCAACGACACAACACAGCGAAGCGATGGAACAGTAGGCTATGGCTGCATTTTAGAGACCAGGATTAATGGATCGAATGAAGGTAGTGAAGGCTTCCCCTGGACGCAAGATGGGATTACGAGATTTTAGGGGGAGGGTAGGAGGGAAGAGGAAAGGAGAGGCTAAATGCAAAAGGAAGTTAAAAATGCTATGGTGCGTATAAGATAGGCACTGAGGGGGATATATAAAATGAAAAGGAAAGGTAAGACAAAGAAAAGGAAATAGACGCAGAAGTCTGAAGGGAAAGAGGGTAAGATGTACAAAGAAAGGAAAAGTATGGGTCAAGTAGCTTATTTCACGGGAATCAAAATGGTAAAATTTAATACCTAATATATGAAAATTTTGGAAGGAAAGACATGAAAATGGGGGAGGGAGGGACAAGGAGATAGGGAAGGAAAGACTAAGCAAGTAATTAATGAATGGATGATTGGTAAGATAAATTTTAAAAAGTAGTCATCGTAACTTGGTTCCTTATTCTCGTTGGTTAAGGAAGTTCCCAAATACACCTCTTCGTCAGCATATTCTTTAGGTTATTACTTCTATCTTCTGTGTATTTAAATATTTCCTATACCAACATTTTCAGCATAAATACCATACAAATCGATATAAACCAGTCATATCCAAAAATAAATCGCTAAGGAAAATGTGTTAGGAAGTTTCCTTGACCGACAAGAATACAGACCTTCCTGTTTGGGCAATATGTTATTACTGAAATACAGTATTACTCATCAAGTTAACCCCCTCAACGTCATACACTCCATTCCAGCTAAAACCAAAGGATCTTCCTCAATCGAGAGTGAGTTATACAAGACAGGGTGTTAATACATTTTGAAATTCACAGAAGTGTTGTATACAGGTTAAAACACAAAATCAACGTGAACGTTATACACAGGCCGTTCTCCGACAGTCAAACGCCAGTGTATCCCAGTGTCTGTGTTCTGCATAGCGGACCATACTGAATCAAAAGCAATAGGTTGGGTCTTTACCAAGGGCTTTGTGTGTGTGTGTGTGTGTGTGTGTGTGTGTGTGTGTGTGTGTGTGTGTGTGTGTGTGTGTGTGTGTTTGCTACTGCTATCAGCGCCAGATCAAGCACTTTGAAATTAAGGGATGGGCAGCTTGATTCTTGGCAGAATTACTCCTTAAAGCAATAAGGAACAAAAAATTAAGATGCTTATTTATTTTACGCGTTTTAATAATAGGGGAACAATAATATAGACAAGTGCAAATACAATAATGTGTCATTGAATACATGTTGGTAAATAACATAGTTTTTTTTGTATGTAATCACTGGTCGGCCGAAAATAGGGTGGGTGTACATCCCCCAGCCCCCCCCCCACCCCGAATCCTTGTCTGGCTGTTATATAATGACTATAAAGGATATAGGTGCACATGAAAACATGTGATTCTCCAGAAAAAAAAAATAAAGAGCAAGAAAATTCACTGAATAAACTACAGTAGAAGTCAGCTTATTCATGACAGAACATTTGAATGCTTTGAGAGAGTACCTACTTGCTACTTTCCTTCGGTACGACCGACCTACGTGTATCTCAACACATTTATTTGCGTCCGGTATGGGTCATAACTTTTCCATTTTATAGTCTGTTTGGAAGAATGTGTTCTATACCACAATCTAACTATCAAACAATAGCATTCTTTATGAAAAAAGTGACATCATCTCTCCCGCGCTAGGAAACTTTTTTTTTTCTTCATTATCACCAATGAAAAGACGAATTAATTAAGAATGTGGAAGACCTTTTAGCAAAGGGTTGATAAACGCTATACCTAAGCCCTCCAGTTTGACTATTTTCTCTTAGATTCAACAAAATCATCGGAAATAATCAAGATGAAAATGAAGAATATGTCATCTACAGGAAGTCCTGTGCACTTACGTGTAGGTAGGAGATGCTTTAATGAATAGATTATGACCCTTCAAGACTGATCACACACGCAAGAGTTAATAATAATACCGAGTTGGTTGCAGATCACCCTCTTCCTTGGAGCTTACCAAGGTGGGTGTCGGGGTGTTGCCAAGATCAATGAGGATACTATGAACTGTCAACAAAAATATACTGAGGATAATGCCTGCAGTTTATGAATGTGAAAAGAAATGTATGTGTGTGTGTGTGTGTGTGTGTGTGTGTGTGTGTGTGTGTTGCTCAAGATCATGTAGGTATACTAGTAAGACAACCGGGAAGAAAATATGCTAAAGCGGCGTTTGAGACACGGAAGGAAAAGTCACCTGACACTAATTCCATACACAGCAGGCGATCACTCCAAAGCTGAGGCAAATTGTCGGAAAAAAGCAGGAAGAAACATATAAGGTCTTCGGAATCCTTAAGGACCCAGGCTCATATTCACAACATTCCGCTTCCATAGTATTACGAACAGGCTTAACCATACAGTCTCGTCCTCGTGTAATGTTTGTGGACGTCACTGACCTGGAAAAAAATACATCCACTAATCACATTTCCTATGGATGAAAAAATAAATGGTTTCAATTTTCATCCTGGTGAAAAACTAAGGTAATCCAAAACTATATGTTTACCAGCAACAAAAGAAATGATGCTGTCTTCCTCAAGAAATAAACTGCAGATAAATCTATGAAAGAAAGAATGGCCATTGAGAGTAACAGGCGTGGAAAACGAAGCACACAGTGATGACAAAGAACAAGTTACGACTGATGTTCTCTCTCTCTCTCTCTCTCTCTCTCTCTCTCTCTCTCTCTCACACACACACACACACACACACACACACACACACACACACCATGTTTTACATGGGGAGTAGAGTTTGAATGATGATGATGACGATTTCTTTCCATGAGTCTGCTTCGTGAGAACAAAGGCATAGAAATAACATGGGAAGATAGTATCACCAAATAACAACCAGCAACGACTCTACAGGAAAGAACAGAACACAAGCAACAATATCATAACTTTGCTTCCAAGAAAATACTTCCGCCTTCCAGAGACCAGGAGATAAAAGCAACCGCGAGATCTCCTTCAATTTCTTATGTTCGCTACAAGGGAGGAAGAGCAAGTGCCACAAAAACCTTTTCGGTGTGGACGGAAAGTGCTGACTGTTGGAGCGACTGAGGGAACCGGTGAATGGCAGTGCTGGTAAGGTAAAGGGCAATGCAGATACTGTACACCTTTTTCTTGCCGAGGTTACGATACCACCATTGTATTACCTATATTTCCCGTGAAATATCTGTATTTAATTAGATCTGGTATATCCTGTAATCTGCAACATTTCAACTGAAATGAAATACTGACATGCTAATTTGAAACTTTTAAGTTGTAACAAAAAATGTAATAAGTGTGTATGAAGAAGTATACACTCGTATCCGTGCGAATTTCAGGTGTGGAAACTTCCTGTACAGTTATTTGCTGCTGATGCTATGCTGTTAAGCGAAGATAAATGTGACCTGCATGGCTTCAAGAATGTGTTTAGGAGTGTGTATAAGAATGGAAATCTAAAAGTAAATGTAGCTAAAAGTAATGGTATGGTGTTTGAGAGAAATGAAGCCACACAATGCATAGTGAAGGTGAATGGTGAGGAAATGAAGAATGCGAGCTCAAGTGCCGTGATGAGAATGGACAGAAGTTAGTGGATGAAGAACTTGAAAGGTACAGCAGGGTAGAAAGGATATTGGTTCACTGAAAACGGTGATAACGAATAGTGAAGTAAGCATGAAAGTAAAAAATATGCTGCATTACAAAATTCTGATCCCCACCCTACCATACGGAAGTAAAGCTTTCACACTGATGTAAGGACACAGGACAAATGTCAAAACGGTGAAAATAAGTTATGTTGGAGATACATGTGGAGTTACATGGTGGGACAGACAGACAAAATTTAGGAAGTAAAGGAGCGTTGTGGTATTAATGTGAACGTGACTGAAAGTGTTAAAAGCAATGCTCGGAGATGGTTTGGTAGGTGGAGAGGATGCAGAATGGGAGACTGATCAGGAAAGTGAATGTGCGAAATGAAAGGGAGAGAGGGAGGGGGAGACCATGGATGAGATAAAGGGATGCAGTGAAGAGATACATAAGGAAAGGGTGTGTGAGCTTCAGGGAGGCCAGGCAAATGGCAGAAGACACAGTGACGTGGAGGCGATTTGTTTATGGCCAACCCTGACGGGACATGGGTTTGTCTCCCTTCTTGTGTTTTGCAGATCATGCTGCTCACAGACGATAAACAAATTCTGTTTGGTTTTTAACTCGAACAATATTTTTTCCTCGCCAAAATTTTGCAAAATAATGTACAACAGTATTTTATCTTGCAGTGCTTCAGATCTCGATAGAATTGGTCAGGAATATTTGTTTTCACCTTAGGCTATGGTACTGTGTAGAGAAAGGAAAACCTAATGGACAGTGAGAAAAACGGAGGTTGAAAAAATGGAAAGACAGTATGACACAAGAATGAGAAAAAGGAAAGGAAAACACTAGTTGTTACAAATTAGCGAAGAAAATTTGCCTGAAGGGAGTGGCCGAATTTTTACTAACTCTGTTCGATAGAAAATTACAGTAACATTATGAACAAATATGACTGAAAAACTCAGTATTATCAGCCAAGCTTTCATCACTCTGGTTCTCGTATAAACACCTAAGTTTACAACGCTATTATAACATGAGATTACTTTTTCGCCTGTTCGTTAAATACTGGAGTGATTAGTGACCGAGTCTGTTAAGCATACAGTACAAGCGCTAATGAGGTGGAATTTTACTGGAACGTAAGAGTTTCATGCGATATTATCAACACGAAATTGACAATGATAAAATCGATGAGATGATCAGTAAAACAGGATACTCCGCATCTGCGGATGTTTAAAAATTTTAAAAAATTGACTACAAGGAGTTTTTGGACGGCATAATTAAGGGTTATGAACTTGTACTCTGAATGGTGAACCTGAATACGGAACAAACATAATATGAAAAGATGTGAACTGGACTTATATACGGTATACAGGAACCAGAAGCTGTCATCACCTCAACAAACATCAATTAAGAACTTTGTGTCCCAGGCCGAGTTCAAGAACTTCTGGAGAAGGACAAACAAACTTGCCCCTTTCTCCTCTGTTCCCGTCCATTGACACCCAACACATACGTGGCCTCACCCTCAACTTTCACACAATCCCATTTCATCATATTCGCTTTCGTCATTTACTTACCAACTTGCCACCTTCAACCATAATCTGCCAACTCCAAAACTGGATAGAAGCCACCACTTGTAACGTCACTTTCAAGAGTATAAGCAATTCACAAGAAGTGTATTTTGTATATTCTGTGCTAGTGTTTCCCAACCTTTTCCAGCGTGCGGTCCACGTAAACAACTCTAAATTCTTTACGGCCCATCAAACACGCCACCACTTGAAAGTTGCGGTAATCACAAGTAAGTTTAATGTTTAATGATACAGTACAAGCAAAATTTGCATGCCTTATTTCGACTTCTACAATATATTGCTGAACAGACAGGGGAACAACACGACATGAAATTTATAATCAGTACTGTATTTACACAAACCAGGCTTCTTACCTAATGCGAGGGCTGTGTTGCATGGCAGTCGTCAATGACAGGTTGCGAAGATGACAGTTTCAATCGGAGATAGGATTCAACACTTTGTTTATCTCTGTATATGGTCTTCAATATCACCAACTCAGAATATTCAGTTTTACAGAGATATGTAGTGGGGAAGGGCATTAAATGCCTGTATGCTCTGTCAGACAGGTTGGGATATGCAGGTGAAACGTGTAGCAAGAAGCCTGTTCAACTTTTCCTTGAGAATATTAGCTTTAAAGCGCTATCACATGATACATCAACATGGCTGACTTTCTCTCCTTAATTCAGGCCTACGAGGGCATCGTTGCTGTGGCTGGTGAAAGAGTTTCAGTCCAGCTGTTCTGCAGATCAGGGATAGGGAAATATTTGCGCAGTTTGGTCCACAGAGTGTGAAGGTGTTCTTTGATATCACTGACCACAGTGTGAGAATGCTGCCTTTCCCTCTGAGTCAGAAAACTTGACAAATTTTCACCCGAGTCAAAGTTTCACTTGTTAACTCATTTACCCCATATTTCGAGCTTCTTTATAGCTCCTTCTGTTTTTCTTTGGACTTGAAGAAACTGTTACTGTTTTACCTTGATGCGGGAGATTCAATCCATATAATTGGCTGAAAATACCACTCATGTATGCCAGCTTAAAAAGCCACTCAAAGTCACTCAAGCAGGATCCCAGTTCTGACCTTGGGTCAAAAAGAAATATCCTTACCTCATCATCCAGTTCAAATGGACGTGCGAGTACCCTGCCCCGTGAAAGCCAGGGCACCTCGGTGTGTAGTAGTAGTTGACTGTGGATACTGTCCATCTCGTCACACTAAACTGTGAATAACCGCGATTGCAGCTAGCGGCTCTTAATCAGGTGAATGCTCTCACAGGTTCATCTAAAATAGTTTTCAGAGCTCCTGGTATTTTCGTTGTAGCTAACAATTGCTCGTGGGCCCTTTGGGCCCCTTGCACTTGCTCCTGCGGAGGGCTCTCATATTTATGTGCTGTTCCAGTGTAATGTTGTCACTTGGATTCTTTGCAGCTAACCAATTGATCGTGCTATTTGCAGCTTTGAGAGTGGAACCCAAGTTGTCTGAACGCAAGTCTGAAGTACACACAGACACGCGGCTACTGCCACAGATATTTTAGTTCTAACTCTGGGCAAAAAATTCTACGGTGATCCTATGCCAGGCCCCGGGAGCAGCGTTTTTTTGGTCAAAATGTCATCACTCATTAAATAAAGTAAATGTTTTTCAATCGTGATGGGACCAAGTTTTTTTTTACATCAGCGACTATTTTGCGATTTTTGTGCCAATTTTGGTGCGATTTGAATGTGTAGTTTCGGCTGCCCAAAATACACACACACACACACACACACACACACACACACACACACACACACACGGCTAGTTCTATAGTATATTAGATACTTCTTTGTAACAGGTGTTACTTGCAGAACTACTTCTTGCACACATGTGACAACTCCACTGCGTTGGCCCAGCATCGCACGAGCTCCATCGGTGCTCACTCCCATATAATTTATCCAGTCTATCTCATATGAAACTAAGAATGTGTTCAAAATGTCAAAAATAGCCTCTGCAGTAAAACGTGTGGACGAAGATTTACAAAAGAGAAAGTCTTCTTGTATTTTCCCTGGTATCCATACCATACTTAGGTGAGCAAGTTTGAAAGGCTGGCTGTGTCCAGAGTTTCATCCAGTTGCAAGGCATAATATCTGCTCTCCTGTATCTTGGTTATCAACTGTTCAGACACATCCCTGATCATCTCATCAATTCTCCGTTTAACTGTGCTATCTAACAATGAAATCAGGCATTTATGCTTGCAGGCTTCTTCTCCTAGCATTGCTCCTGCCATTTCTTTTCCTGCAGGCAAAATCAATTCTTCTCCGATTGTGTGCGGCTTCCCAGCCTTTGCTATGCGTCGTGCTACAGGATTGGAAGCCTCCACTGCTTTTGCATTATCAGTACCTGTATAGGTGCACTCCATAACATTTTTCTTGCCCATATATTCCCGGGGCTTATTTTCAAAGAATTCAAGTGGTTTAGACACCCACGCCCTGTGTTTGGTCTCAAGGTGACAATGAAGTTATTTGGTTTTAAAGCTTCGTTTGACAAAACCTCAAAACACACCAGGCATAATGGCAATGGTTCATCTTCAGTGCCAGCGCAAGTAAATCCCAATGCTAGGTAATCATTGCTGTACATGTGGATGCACCATCATCAGTCTTCATTTCCACACACCTGATGCAAGCCATCTATCCACTTTTCAAACAGTTTTCAACTATGAGGAGGATTAAAACACAACCACTCCTCTTCATGATTACTTGGTGGCAACTGGGCTGGAGTTACCAGATACTTGAACCAGCGCTGCCACTCAAAGTTTTAGAAAAGCACTAGATATGTCCATGATTTTTTTCAAGATTAGAAGAAAACTATTTTAATAATTTTTTGTTTTACTATAAAATATATGAATATCAAATTATATATTTATTACAAAATATAAGGGTGCCTCATGGCTCAGTGGACTAAGGGCCGTGTCTTAGCCCCTATCCACCGGGTAACATCTATACATGTCACAATCGAGGTGCTACATTGCTGCCGGGTAGCAGCTCCTGCCACCATTTTTTTTTTTTACGTGTCCGACTCTGGGCAAAGGCTTCAGGGCCTATTTCGTGGGGGTAGTGACCTATCCCAAGGCCAGTAGTCCTCCTACACCTCCACATGTCACCACTACAGTGCTAACACCCACCGTCCATATTGAATACATGCTAGGGCTGTCTCATACAGGACTGGTGTATTGGTATTAGTGGGGGTATTTTTACAACATGTCGGGGGGTCGTCTGGTAGATCAAGAAAGTCTGCTTGGAAATTCAAATCCTTAAACTGTTCCCAGACCCAGCCGGGATTCGATCCTGGGTCCATTAGGACTGCGGGCTGCCTCTCTAACGATTCAACCACGCCTCCCCATTTCATCTGGGCACCAAAGGGTAGGGAGGGAGTCCCTCCATGGCACACAGGCAAGAAGCAGTCTGTCTCATGCTTTTGCCAGGTGTACAAAGATGCCTTCCAGCTCCAATTTGTCTGATTCCGTCCATGCCACCTGTAGCCAATTGCATCATCCAACCCTGCCAAACCTCTTTCCAAGGATACTAGAAAAGGGCTCAATGACAGTGTCATAAGGCATGCCTTGGATGCAACAGTGTCTAGTTTACGTAGCAGTGCAGAAGTTATCACGTTGAGAGCAAAGCCATAGTCAGAGCCACGGGCAGATGCACGAACGCGTCCTCCTCTTGCACTGAAAATTAGTTCTCTTCCTCATGTTGTTAATTATCAACGCAACACAACGACCTACAAGAGGAGGAGTTGGTGAGTTATAAGGTCTTTAATTTGTTTCCCTAAGTGCAATATTTTCCGAGGTTTGAAAACAAACAACATCCGGGAAATTGCCCATAGTGAGGTGACGACTGCGTTAAAAATGGCCCGGCATTTGGGGGTAAAACTGTGGGCAGGCATTCACCTTGCCCTATCCATATCTTTTGTTAATCCAAACGCACAAATGGGAGAGTGTTCCCTGACGAACTGGAGAGGATTACCGCAGTGTAGTACTGGAATCTGCAGGATGTCTCATGGCACCCCTCTCTTGCCCCCTAGGTCATAATTAAAGTAGCCTTGTGCAAAGAAAACTGTATTTGAAGGACTGTATGGTGTGCGTGATGGGAATTTTAATTTAATGATAAAAACATCGTGTTAAGAAAAGAGTTTAATATTTTTATCATTTTAAAAGACTTCACCTCTTCTCAAGAGATAGTTAATTTATGATGAGACAAAAGCAAACATGAAATACTGTATCGACTGCCATTTTATTTTTCAATATTTCTACCAAACTGAATATCAGATATGGCTCATGATACTTTTATAATTAGTCTGATTATTTCATGAAACGATACCTGCAGTAAGGATGTCCGAGTACTACCTAAACAAACGAATCGTGCACAAACAATTAGTGGACTCATGAAGTCTCATGTTTCCGTTCGGTAAACTTTTACAAGTCTGCAGTATTTTGTTTTGCCTTGGCAATATATTTTTCTGATGTATTTTGGTTTGATTCGAACGAATTTGCCCATTATTTTCGGATGTCTTTACTGGTTTTCAAATTAATCTCCCCTTCCTCAGTGTCTTGAGGGACTGGTTGGATTTTGGGGTTCTGGGTGGGAAAAATGGTAAAAACAAGCATTTGGGGCAGACATATAGTCAAAATCGGTATGACCAGCCAAGGCGTATTCGTAGGGTTATCACTGACCACATGAACCACTTTGAAGCTATGTCTGACACCGAATTTATCTCATGGTACAGGTTCTCCAAAGTCTATATGCATACTCTTATAATGAGTATTTGAGAACCATGCCATCTTTAATAATAAATGAGGTAAGAATTGCAAACATTAAGAAATTATAATGTACCGGGTATACGAATCTTAGAAACTGTCTTTTTTTTTTTTTAATTCAAAGATTTTAAATTTTAATATTAATCAGGGTTACCAATTGCTTGACATTCCTACCCATGAGAAGGGGTATGCTTTCATGCTTTCAAGATTACCACTTATGCTGAAGGTGTGAGCTTCCATTTCGATCGGGTTGAGGGAGGGGCAACCTCTGCCCTCAGTTTTAAGACTACGGGAGTAAGGATCCACCACGGCAATCTGAAGCTCATTTGTTCTAGTCCCACTACATCCTCGTGGTGTGCAGGGATCGTATAAATGATATAGAATATTATTATAAAATGGTGGTGGCCATGTTAAAGGGCTTCCACGGCCACCAGTGAGTTGTGGCCCACAGGTTGAGAGCCACTTTTATATGCTGTTCATTATAACCCCTCCCCACCCCTTTATTTCTTCTTCTTCTTCTTCTTCGATATTGTCGTTTTCATGTCCAGTTACACTCTCATCTCCCATGGTTAATCTGCGGCATCCCGTCAACGTGAATTAACGTCCACACGTTTTGTCACTGCCAATCCCATTGACGTACATAAATGTGATTCAATTGCAAAGTCCCTAATTTGCACAATTTTCAATTTTTGCGAGTGATTTATGGTACGTATACATGGGACACCTTCCTCTACAAGATGCCAGGCAGGGACAATGCCTTATCCAGCATGACCTCCCCCCCCCCCTGCACTCCATTGTCTCAGCAATTCACCTGTTACCAGTGACCTGGCCAGTAAAGCCATGTCATGCCACGGTATGAAATGCAGGGCCAGAGTGATTCCCCAATTGATGACAATGTGGAGAACAAACTTTACATAGCATTAGAGGAAGAAACAGTCAGAAATGATGATCAGGTAATGTTGCCAAAAAAGGTCCGGTATGTTGATGTGTTTCATGAGTGAAACAATGCTTATATTGCCTATATTACTGTGTGAAAACCAATATTCTCTCGCACTACATATAAATTCGTACCAAATAAATAAATAAATACCGTTTATGAGTGGTGTGGAATGGTTACACTCCCATAGAACTCGTTTTCTTTGGAGCCAGCCTGATAGAAAACACAGTAAGGTGAGGAGGTACTGCTACTTGTATCGAGTATTTTAAACCTCAGGTGAGCGATTTCTCTATGATTTTTCGATGTTTCTCACCAAAAGCAGAGGTTTGAGCCAAATTTTTTTTTTTTTTCAAAAATGGTTGGGACTGGGGGGAGTCAGTAGTGGAAAAGTGGTCGGGATGGGGCGGGTTAAGTGTCAGTACTTATGTCATTTAATATTGTGTGTGTGTTTTTTTTCTTATCATTCAAGCAGACTTTGTTTTATGTTATTCAGTTCACTGTCACCAGACGTCACCTTCTATCTGCTCCAGGTCCTGTGAATGACGAGGCTGTTTGAATATGATCAGTAAAGAGAGGAGAAGGGACACTCACCCACTCTGAACTGAGTGAAGCCGTCCGGCATTAGCTGGAATAGAACACTGGAGTTTTCCCGACCATGGAAAATATCATCCAGCTTCTTAGATTCCTCTCATCACAGTTAACCAGAAAAACAGACGCCTTCATTCCTTATCCAAACTCCCATAATTCATCGCACTCAGGGAAATTACAATGATAGATTGAGTACAACAAAACGAAACACTCTTCTTACTCTACATTAAATCAGTGATGTTCTATCGCTTCCCGGTATGGGGCCCCATCCTGTTGAACACACGCTACAAGACCTTGTAGACATTACAGAACAATGCTCTACGCATCATCAATGGCAGCATCAATATCACTCCCATCGTTCATATGAAGTTTGAAACAAAAGTCCTGTCTATTAGAGAAAATTCTGATACAAGTGGTCACATTTCTACGTGGCAGCCTGTGCTAACAAACAACACCTGTCATTCCATGACAACCACCTGACACATGAAACACAAAGCAATCGCAATGCAAATATTACCATACCCTCATCACCAACATCCCAGCTCCAGACACTTTAACACAAGCAATAGAGTAACACCTACATATCAATATCAAGTGCAGGGGAGTCCAAAAACCTCGATCAGAACAATATACTACATGCCCTCTCCTCCCTTCGAGACATCCATTCATCAGAGGTATTCTTAAATAGAAATGATGGAGTTCATCTTGCTAAGCTTAGGTCAGGACATCACCTAGCCCTCTTCAGTTACCAGCTTAGATCTGGATTGGGTGAACCCACACAAAACACGTGCTCCTCTAGTAAATTAACATAAGTCACACTATGGAGCACTGCACAACACATGCCACACTACGGCTCGTACATTCTTCCTATGCGATTTGTTTTTGGATTTTTTTTTAATGCAAGAAAGAAGGAACCAAAGGCCGGGAGCCCTCAAACCTTTCCTTCCAATAAAAAACAAAAAACAATACAAAAGAAAGCCACATTCAAGATCTGTTCATTTCGAGGTGTCTGGACACAATGCGTTTGAGAGACTGGAGATCATAGGAAGTAAGAAATACAAACGGAGGGAGACAGTTCCAGAGTTGACCTGTTGCATAAATGAAGGACTGGGAGTAACGGTTCTCTTGCATTAGAGAGTTGGACAGAAAAGGGATGAGAATTTCTTGCTAGACAGGTGCTACGCACCCGTCGTAGAGGTGGAGGGATGCAAGCAGACAGTTCAGAGGAGCAGTGACCATTGAAGTAGTGATAGAAAAGAGATAAAGATGCAACAGTGCGGTGAAGAGACAGAGGTTGAAGGGAGCCAGTAAGAGGAGGAGAGTTGATGAGACGAATAACCTTTGACTCCACCCTATTGAGAAGAGCTGTATGTGTGGAGCCTCCCCACACATGAGAGTTGTACTCTAAACAGGGGCGAATAAATCCTGTGTATAAAGTCAACAACTGTACAGGAGTAAAGAAGGTACGGAGTTGGCTTAGCACACCTAATCTCTTGGAAGTAGAGTTTACAAGAGATGCAATATGATTTTTCCAAGATAAGTCCCGAGTGAATGAAGCCCCAAGCATGTTCAAGGATGATGCGGGATTGAGCTGGATAATATTAAACCGTAGAGGGTACTCCTGTGGAAGATTATGTTGGGTTTATAGGTGTAAAAATTGAGTCTTTGATGCATTAAAAACAACAAGATTATTTTTACCCCAGTCAGAGATACGAGCCAAGTCAGACATTAGGTGTGCCATAGCCTCATCCCATGTCTGTTGAAGTAACTGCTGAGATGGACATTGCGGAAATCGAATGGAAAGGTGAAGGGTGGAATCATCACCGTACTAGTGGATAGGGTTAGATGTACAGCTTAGAGGTCATCGATGAAAAAAAGGAAGAGAGTTGGTGATAGGACAGAACCCTGAGGAACACCACTGCTGATAGATCTAGGAGAAGAACGATGGCCGTCTACAACAGCAGCTATAGAACGACCAGAAAGGAAGCTAGAGAGGATGGCACAGATAGAAGGATAGAAACCGTAAGAAGGCAGTTCGGAAATTAAAGATTTATGCCAGACCCGATCGACAGCCTTTGAGATGTCAAGTGCAATGACAAAGCTTTCGCCAAAGTCCCGAAAGGAGGATGACCAGGAGTCTGAAAGGTAGGTGAGAAGGTCGCCACTGGAGCGTCCCTGACGGAACCCGTACTGACGATCAGAAAGAAGGTTGTGATAGGAAAGATGCCTTAAAATTTTTCTATTAAGAATTGACCCGAAAACTTTTGAAACACAGGATATTAAAGCAATTGGACGATAGTTAGAGGGTTGGGAACGGTCACTTTTCTTTGGGACTGGGTGAATGAGAGCAAACTTCCATCAAGAAGGAAAGGTACAAGTTGACAGAAAGGTGAAAGAGTTTACCTAGGCAGGGTATAAACACTGAAGCACAGTTCTTGAGGACAACAGGAGGGACTCCATCAGGCCCATATGCCTTATTAGTATTGAAGCCAATGATGACAGAAAATACATCAGCTGAAGACATTTTAATGTCAGCCATGAAGAAGTCAGAGGGGGGAAGTGATGGAGGAACAGCACCGGAATCGTCTGAGGTGGAATTGGAAGAGAAAGTCTGAGCAAAGAGATCTGCTTTATCAGTAGAAGAAATAGCTACAGAGTCATCAGAATAGAAAAGAGGAGGAAAGGATGATGAGGTAAAGTTGTTAGAAAGGTTTTTGGCAAGATGCCAGAAGGAGAGGGAAGAATTGAAGTTGGAGAGTAGAAAGCACTTAGTACGGATGAAATTATTTTTAGCAGCACGAAGAAGAGACTTAGCACGATTCTGGGCAAGAACATAAACAAGAAATGATTCAGGGGTGGGTTGGCTCTGCTACCTTTTGTAGGCCCTCTCCTTGCTGCGGACATCATTAAACCAAGGCTTTCTTGCATTAGTCAAAGGATATGAGAAAGGAATGTATGCTTCCATGCCCGAGAGAATAACCTCTGTAATGTGCAAGGCACACTCAGATGGCTCACGGCCATGGAAGAAATAATCATTCCATGGACAATCAAATAAGTACTGTCTGAGGGCCTCCCAATCTGCAGCCCCAAAGTGCCACAGACGACATTTCTATGGAGGGTCCACAGGCCGTACTGGAGTGATAGGGCAGGTAAAGGTAATAAGGTTGTGATCAGAGGAGCCAAACGGAGAGGAAAGATTAACAATGTAAGCAGAAGGATTAGTTTTAAAGAAGAGGTCAAGTATGTTGGAGCTCTCTCGAAGGCAGTCAGGGATATGGGTAGGGTGCTGTACAAGGTGCTCTAGGTCATTAAGGATAGAAAAAATGTAGGCTTGTTCACCAGGAGGATCAGTGAAAGGCGAGGAGAGCCAAAGGTGGTGGTGAACATTGAAATCTCCTACAGTGAGATTTCAGAGAAAAGAGAAATGGATAGAATGTGTTCCATCATAGAAATAAAATAGTCGTAGAATTTTTGATAGTCAGTAGAATTAGGGGATAAATAAACAGTGCAGATATATTTAGTCAGAGAATGACGGGAGAGCCGAAGCCAGAGAGTAGAGAAATCAGAAGACTCAAGTTCAGGAACAAGAGAGCAAGATAAGTCGTTGCATACATATACACAACATCCACCTTTGGCTTTGAATTAAGTAGAGAAAGTAGAAGGAAACAGAAAAGGGTTTGCTGTCAGTTGCCTCAGACAGCTAAGAGTCTGTCAAGAAGAGAAGGCGAGGTTTAATGGAGGAGAGGTGGTGTTCAACAGAGATAAAGTCAGAGGAAAGGCCGCGAATGTTGCAGAAATGAAGAAGTGAGACAGACAGTGGTCCCAGGCATTTCTCTGAGTCGTCACCGGAAGAGGGGCTGACCGTGGGGGAATTTATAGTCCCCCCCCCTGGGGACTCCGAGGCCTGATTGTTTGATGTCGTCATTTTACTTTTAATTTTGAAAAGGAAGTGTAGTGTGTCATGTGCATGTAGTTTGGTGTCGACAGTTAGAGAAATTTGTATTTGAGAGCATGCTGGACTACTCTCTGTGTTAATGAGACACTGAAGAACTTCAGCAAAGGGGGATGGTCAGGAACTAGTCCCGAGGGCTGATGAAACAGGAGCTCCAGCTCTCCCTGTCATCAGCTTTCCATCTACCTTGGGAGTACTGCCCTGCTCGACTGGTGCTACAGTCTACTCCTCTAAATATGGTTGGTTAATATTCTTTTTTACGTTATTTACGTTGAGTGTGGCAACAATGGAAAAATTTTTGTCACATCAAATAGGACGGCAATTTCTAATGAACATGTTAGGGACCTTCCTCAACAGGCAAAAATGCGGGCCTAAGACACAAAATATGGGACGATCGCAGAGGCAATTACTTACTTGTGGTGAACAGCCCTGCTAGGTCAGGCATGACCGAGGTTGAGCAACAACAGCAACACATTCCGCAATTATTAGGCAAAAGAAGAAAATAGTGATTTATCTATCAAATTCGTGGGAGTAAAGAGTTCGTTCTGTCAAAAACCATACCCTTCCTCTGAGCCGCAGAATAATGCCTGTTTACAACACTAATGCTATTCTGTTTAACCCAACAGTTGAATGATTGTATGCTTGGTAATGGAAATGGCGACGCTAGGACGGCGGGGTAATGAAGATGTGTGTGCACACAGTTAAAGTTATGTGTTAACAGAACATGTTCCCGTGTGTGTACATAAATGAACATTGTGTGTGTGTGTGTGTGTGTGTGTGTGTGTGTGTGTGTGTGTGTGTGTGTGTGTGTGTGTGTGTGTGTGTGTGTGTGTGTGATAATGAAGATGTGTGTGCACACAGTTAAAGTTATGTGTTAACAGAACATGTTCCCGTGTGTGTACATAAATGAACATTGTGTGTGTGTGTGTGTGTGTGTGTGTGTGTGTGTGTGTGTGTGTGTGTGTGTGTGTGTTAAAGATGAAGCAAAGAGTTGTAAGAAAAATTAGCTGCATTATAAATTCCTTCGAACACATAACCTGGTGATGAAAAGGGACGCCAACCGTGGTGGCACTAATGTAACCGGATGGCTCCATTTCCTTGTTACAAAAACATCAATTAGCTCCCTCCCTGTCCCCCCAAAAGGAGGATGGCGAACTGCAGGATGTGGGAAACTTCAGCCTGTAGTCCACTGGATTCATTTTCAGGCTAAGTCAGTAATGTTGGCCTATTCTAACAACACCAGCAACATATGACATGATTCGTATTTTATTCTTATTAACACAACGGTAGTAGTAGTAGTGGTGGTGGTGGTGGTGGTGGTGGTGGTGGTGATGGTGGTGGTGGTGGTGGTAGTAGTAGTAGTAGTAGTAGTAGTAATAGTAGTAGTAGTAGTAGTAGTAGTAGTAGTAGTAGTAGTAGTAGTAGTGGTGGTGGTGGTGGTGGTGGTGGTACTGACTGTAACCCTACACTCATCTGAACGTGAACTCAGTAGACTGCAGGCTGAAGCTGCCGTCCTCCTGTAGTCCACCATCCCTTTTTATGGGGATAAGGAGGCAGTTATTGGGCGTTTGCATAAGCAGGCAGCGGAGCCGCCCGGACGTGCCACTGCCATCAAGCTATATTTAACCCCTACATATCAAAAAGTTTCAAATGCTGGATGGAATCGTAAGTTAGTAGCATAAATAATCATTGTCACAGATTCTATCATCCAATTCTTTTTGACCCAACACGAGCGTAGGAGTCCGGTGCTAGGTGACTCAGTCTGAATATTTCTGGAGAGGGTGATCAGTGTAGCTCACCTTTAAGTGGTATTATATGAGCAATAAGCTCTAACAACGTCTCTGATGTAAACCGTTACGGGCCCCAGTCGATTGGAGCTCCTTAACCTAAGAGACCACCAGATGTAAAGTGATACCTTGTAGTGTGCCACATGAGTGTGTTATCTTCATTTTTTCCATTTCTCTCGAATAGAAAGGTAATACTTTTTTTTTCTGCAGTTAGAACTACATTATTAGGACATTTTCTACTGTCATCTGAAAGAAGAAATATTTATCATTAATCAAATCCCTTATAAAAATATTTTATCAATATTGTTCCATTCCTGGTGATGCAAATTAGATGGGTTAATTCCAGGGAAAAAAAATTAAATAAATCGTAGAAGTTTATTTCATTGCTTAACAAAAATGGGTCACAGTTCTGTTCGCTAATGGCTTGATGAAACTCTATACGTGATCTGCAATCTGTAGCCTACTATGTACTCTGTATGATTAAGACAGAGAGAGAGAGAGAGAGAGAGAGAGAAGCATTAGGAGAAACACATATCAACTGCACAAGGCTCATTACGGTAGGAAGACTAATTTTCAAAGTCCCTACCTAGAATACAACCATAAATAGCCCTGCTGGATGAATAGGGGGCAGGGGTGAAGTAAGATGCGTCAAATTAATAGCTATAAATGAACCAAATATTACTGGTGCAGCTGAAGCATAATCCCTCTCGTATGTTACATGTCTGGGCATCCTTTTCACGCGAAGACAGTTACACTCAGCCAGGTAAATGAGATCGTTATTACCACACTTGCTTCACCGTCTCTCTCTCTCTCTCTCTCTCTCTCTCTCTCTCTCTCTCTCTCTCTCTCTCTCTTATTGTTTCTTTTCTGTGAGAATCATCTTTGGTTCGCGTGTATATACGGACATACTGTCCATGTTCATGTATGCATACGTCTAATATACATAATCAACAAGTATATCATCAAAAGCAAGGGGGTAGATGTGTAGAGTATTGTGCCGAGCAGAAGGAAGTAGGTAATCAATTTTCGAGGTATTATGAAAATTATCAGCAACCATATTTCCATAAACAAAGTAGAGAATAAAACTGGCCTGAAATATGAAATAATTGCACGAAGATGGAAAGTTCAGTTACCCTGATGAAACCTATGTGAACTCTCAGAAAGAGTATGGGAAACAAAAAAACAATAAAAGGATACTACTGTAATAAAGATAAAATATATTTTTAATAACAGACTCTGTCAAAAGAGCGACAGTACTTTTTTTTTTTTTTTTTGAACCGGCACCTTTCTCTGCGTTAAGTTGTTCAAGATCATACTTTAGCACAAAGGAAAGATGCAGTGTGGCAGAAAAAGACGATAAAGTTCCTCTGGGCATGGTATCAGCACGACAGAGCGGCTCTAAAGAATAATAGAAAGATACAATTATGACCACATGCGAGATCAGCACGAGTCAAGGTGTGATAGCAAATGAAACAGAGGACTAAAAGGAAAAGAAACAAAACTGCTGTAACATTTTGGTAATGTTCCCAAAGAAATGGGAGGGGCTGGCAATGGAACGCAAGACGGACCAGTTTCACGGAAAGAATGACGAAACAATAGGACCGTTCACAATGAACCGAGCTGCCAGTGATCGCCGGGTAATCTAATAATGTAAATACGTATGATAAAATTCTGACGTCACAGTAACATAATAATGGAGCGTGATGCAAAACAGGACGAGCTTTATACTGGTATTGGCTGCAAATGTAAAATATTGTAATAATTTTATTAATATTCAAGCACGCTTGGAATTATGTTTGACCGAGAAATATGTTGCAGAACAAACGTCTATCTATCTATTGCCAGACGCCTCAATCCCGTTTGGGGTGGCCACAAACAAATCGCCTCCAAGTCGCCCTGTCCCCCGCCATTTCACTGCCCTGCTCCCAACTCACACCCCCCTCTCTCATATACCTCTCCACCCCATCCCTCCATCTCATCCTCGGCCTCCCCCTCCCTCTTCCCCCCTCCACCTCACTCACATACACTCTCTTCGTCAGTCTTTCGCCCTCCATCCTCTCCACATGGCCAAACCACCTCAGTGTGTTCCTCATAACGCTTCCTATCACATCCACATCCACACCACAACGCTCCTTTATATCCTCATTCGTCAGCCTGTCTCTCCACGTGACTCCACAGGCTCCTCTTAAATAACTCATTTCCACTGCTCTCACTCTTGACTTGTGTCCTTCCAACAATGTCCAAGCTTCACTTCCGTACGTTAGAGTTGGTATCACAATACTGTCATGTAGTAACTTTTTCACTTCCATGCTCACTTCCCTGTTTCTTATCACTGCTTTCAAGGAACCAGCAACCTTTCTTCCCTGCTGTACCCTTTCAAGCACTTCACACTCCAAACCTCCATCCTTACTCATCACACTACCCAAATACTTAAACGTACTCACATTTTCCAATTCCTCACCATCTAACCTTGCTGTACATTCACTAACTTCACCTCTCTCAAAGACCATCACTTTACTCTTCCCTACATTCACCTTTAGGTTCCGTTTCTTACACACTCTCTCAAACTCATCCACCAAGCCTTGCAGCTCCCCTTCGTCTTCACTCAACAACACAGTATCATCTGCAAACAACAGTACAGGGAGTTTCCAAACACTATCCTCTCTCACCAGGGCCACTCCAACATCCACTACCCTACCTTGTACCTCTTTTATTACCCCATCCATGTACAGATTGAACAACCATGGAGACATGACACATCCTTGTTTCAAACCAACTTTCAAAGAGAAAAATTCACTTAGTTCACCATCCACAAACAAACGTAATCCTCAGAAAAATAGAAGAACTACGGGAAGACAAGCATATGCCCTTGAGAGATTCGTCAGTGTTATTTTATTCTTAATATCAACAAACACATTTAGTAAGCCATGTTTAATATACACTATTCCCGCAAGGAAAAGGAAACACACACACACACACACACACACACACACACACACACACACACACACACACACACACACACACACACACACACACACACACACACACACACACACACACACCATTTGAGATTAAGAATAATTGTTATGGTATTCTTGCTAAAGACAAACGATTACATGCATCTCCAGAAAGAAATCGCCTCCTAAAGACAAACAGACAGACAAACAGACTGACACAGATTCTGGATTATCGATTCAGTTTTACTTATATATATTCTTGCAGATGACATTATTCAGATAAAGTGATAACAAACCCTTCTTGTAGAGGAAAACTTGATAGGCAATTGGAAAGACGAAAAGACAGTCTCTCAGTCATTATATCACACTGAATGCTACTTAACTCGTGCTAAAAACAGGCGATTTTATTCTGCATAAGTGAGAATAAACTTTCTGTAAATGAAGACGTGAAAGACAGAGAGGCAGGTAAAATAAACAGAACGAAAGTGGGGCAGATAGTTTTCGAATTATCAGTTGACATTAACTGGAATTATCAGTTCACATTAATTGGTACTGGAATATTATTACCCACAAAAGATTTTATTCAGCTGAGGTGATTTACACTCTCCCAATATGTCATTCATGAAGTAAACTGCAATTTTATTCTTGCTACTGGCTGATGGTTTTATTAAGCTTAGGGTAGAAAATGCCTCACCCGTTACACAGATACTTTTACTATTTTTTTTCTTTTATGCAAGAAAGAAGGATCCAAAGGCCAGGAGCCCGCAAACCGTTCCTTCCAAGAAAAAAACAAAACCAATGCAAAAGACAGCCAAATTCAAGATCCAGTCATTTCGAGATGCCTGGACACACTGCGTTTGAAAGACTGGAGATCATAGGAAGTACGAAATACAGACAAAGGGAGAGTTCCAGAGTTGACCTATTGCATAAATGAAGGACTGGGAGTAACGGTTAACTCTTGCATAAGAGAGTTGGACACAAAAGGGATGAGAGTTTGTTGCTAGACGGGTGCTAGCGCCCGTCGTAGAGGTGGAGGGATGCAAGAAGACAGTTCGGAGCAGCAGTGACCATTGAAGTAGCGATAGAAAAGAGATAAAGATGCAACGGCGAAGAGACAGAGGTTGAAGGGAGCCAGGAAGAGGAGGAGAGCTGATGAGACGAAAAGCCTTTGATTCCATCCTATTGAAAAGAACTCTATATGGGGAGCCTCCCCACACATGAGAGTTGTACTCCAAACAGGGGCGAGTAAAACCCGTCTATAAAGTCAACAACTGTGCAGGGGTAAAAAAAGGTACGGAGTCGGCTTAGCACACCTAATCTCTTGGAAACAGATTTTACAAGAGATGCAATAAGACTTTTCCAAGATAAGTCCCCAGTAAATGAAACCCCAAGTATGTTCAAGGATGATGCAGGATTGAGCTGGATATTATTAAACATTAGAGGGTACTCCTGTGGAAGATTTTGACGGGTTGATAGGTGTAAACACTGAGTTTTTTGATGCATTAAAAACAAGATTATTTTTACCCCAGTCAGAGATCCGAGCCAAGTCAGACATTAGGTTTGCCATAGCCTCATCCCTCGTTTGCTGAAGTAACTGCTGAGATGGACGTTGCTGGAACCGAATGGAAAGGTGAAGGGTGGAATCATCAGCGTACGAATGGATAGGGTTAGATGTACAGCTTAGAAGGTCAATGATGAATAAAAGGAAGAGAGTTAGTGACAGGACAGAACTCTGAGGAACTGTTGATAGGAGAAGAACGGTGGCCGTCTACAAAAGCAGCTACAGAACGACCAGAAAGGAAGCTAGAGATGAAGGCACAGATAGAAGGATAGAAACCGTAAGAGGGAAGTTTAGAAATTGAAAATTTATGCCAGACTCGATCGAAAGCCTTTGAGATGTCAAGTGCAATGGCAAAGTTTTCGCCAAAGTCCCGAAAGGAGGATGACCAGGAGTCAAAGGTAGGTGAGAAGATCACCTGTGGAGCGTCCAAGACGGAACCCATACTGACGATCAGAAAGAAGGTTGTGATAGGAAATATGCTTTAAAATTTTTCTGTTAAGAATTGACTCGAAAACTTTTCAAACACAGGATGTTAAAGCAATTGGACGATAGTTAGAGGATTGGGAATGGTCACCCTTCTTTGGGATTGGCTGAATGAGAGCAAACTTCCAGCAAGAAGAAATTACATTAATTACACCCACACTCTCGAAGGTATGGCTAGTGTTCCTTTTTAACAGAATTCTCTCAACCTCGTAATGACCTGTCTTCTTTCCTTATCACACGTGTGTGTGTGTGTGTGTGTGTGTGTGTGTGTGTGTGTGTGTGTGTGTGTGTGTGTGTGTGTGTGTGTGCGTGTGTGTGTGCGTGTGTGTGCGCGCGCGCTTCATACCGCGAAGCAAAGGAGTGAGTTACCTCTCGATCAAGAGATCAAGGAAGGTGATTATAGCTGGGAACAGAAGGAGGGAGGAGGTGGGGTGGGCGTTTAAAGCTGTGTCCGAGCACCAGACCATTCTTGGTTTCCTGACCACGGCATGAAGACCTGGATACTTTCTTTGGATCGCGAGTGTACGAGTATTGGAAATACAGACAGAGGAAGACAGTTCCAAAGTTGTCCGTGTATATGCAAAAACACTAATATAAAAGTACTGATATTAAATTAGACATGTTCTTTTAAATATGCGGTGAAAATAGTGTCACTTTTGGGAAGGTTGTAAAGAGGCTTAGATGACAGTCAGCACATTATTAGCACAATTTATGGCCCGTGAGCCTAAATCAAGAATGCAACAGTATTTAATTCTTCCTGCACATCTGTGTTGAAATGTAATGTAGTATACCAGCCAACAACTACAACATATAATATGTATCATACTTGGTGGGCCAAACCTCTACCATGGAGTCTGAAGTTAACCGGAAGGAAAGATTAATTTAGCGTGAAAAAGTTCGTGATGCGTGAAAAGTTTCGTTTCTTACAAAAGACGGAGCGTGTCGAAAGACATCACCACCAGCTGAGTCACATGTCTTGTAAAGGAAAAGATGGATCTTGACATGTTTTGCAGGACTTACTTCCTGGTCAACGCGAGTGATGGTGGCAGGATGCAAATGGAATTAGGTAGTTACAAAAAAAAAAAAAATAAATAAATAATGCCTATCGACTGCACAAGGGAAATTAAGGCAGATTACCTGTACGGGTTAAGAAAAAAACAAAATGTGCGATTTCCACCTCTCTCCCTTCAGCAAACGAAGATTTTGAGAGATGGCAGAGTGGAAGAGAACTATTTGTGATGCATTAGGATGAAATTTTATGACAATATACTTTATTTTTTCATAAGAAATGTAAAGCGATATCAGCTCCAGTCAACCGCTTTATTGCTAGGAAACTTGATAATGAATTACCAAGTCTCCCAGACCCATTGCACAGACAACTATTTTCTTACAAATGATCCAAAACCCACTGTTTATATTTCGTTTCCTGAAGCCCTTCGATGAATTAGCTTTGAGTAACTTTTTTTTTTTTAAATGTAAAATTCATAAATGAACCATTTTTGGAGGGAGGGGGCAGTGTGGAATATATATATATATATATATATATATATATATATATATATATATATATATATATATATATATATATATATATATATATATATATATATACACAGTATAGGTATGGCATCATACCAAAAGAGGGAAGGAGGTAGAGAGAAGGTAGTTAAGAAAACGGATGGAGAGAAAAGAGAAAACGCTGGACACAGGAAGATTATTATTATTTTTTTTTTGTTACGAGGACTTCGTCTTGCAACTCCGACTGGAAATCAATAACAAATTTACTTATTAAATTACGTATGCTATATCAACTGAGATATTAAGACAATTAAGTACAAGATCTACATGTTACGTATCAACCCATTATTAATATATGATAAGTTGCTGGCAATACATAAAACAAGAATAATCTGAAATCTTAATCCCAAATATACAACACCCAGTCATGTCTCTCTTTTCCGCTATCTTATGATCCACTCTGCTGACATATATAACCTTCCGAAAAAAATCAGTGCACCAATACTGTTACTTGCCCACGTCCAGGTAGTTTCAACACTCTGCTCCTTTTTCGCTTAGATATTTGTGTTGAAATGACCTACTTGATTCTGGCTTATCCTTCCAACTGTAATAATTCTCATGTGAGTTAGGAACGCGGTATGTTAGTGGATCCTCTTCTTGGCGTTGTTTTGATGACTGTATGCTTTTAGCTTCACTAAAAATCTCCCATGAACTTGGTGTTTCTCACACCCATATCATATGCAGACACCACTTCACAGTAACTCATAAGGTTTGAAAGACGTCATCATCTGAATCCCAGTCCTCTAAGTCGTGTGCTAAAAACAGTATAACGATAATAACGAAGATAATATCTTGTTTAGACGGTACCAACAATGCCAAAACTGTTTCAACAAGCAACAGACGCCCTCCATAATTAGTGTATCTTCCTGACAAGGCAATGCTCCATATGCAGAACCTCACTTCTCAGAGCTCAAATTAAACCTGTTCCATTCGTTACCGAGGCTCTGTGCTCGAACATGTTACGAGGCGATATCCTTATTTGCCATGAGACACAGAGAAAGGAGCAAAATGAGAATCAGTTTCAGATTTACAAAATACACACTTCCAAATGATATTTATCAGTATCACCTAAAACACCGTGTGCGTTAATTACGAACTATGGAGCCATTTCTTCACATTCGTAAACATATAGGATGCAGATCAACGCAACACTGTTAAAGTACAGGTTCTATGAGGAGCCTACACATTGTGGCACTGCTCATCTTCCTTGGAGAAGCTGAGGTATTGATGCGAGGACCAAACTTTCTCATGAATCCATGCACCTCGCCGTGGGAAGGACACTGGTCCGATCCTGATGATGAACGGTTTACCATGAGAGACCCCAGCATTAAACAATAAACTGAAAAACAATAATTCCTATTGACAGTACACTCCAAGAATGCCGTGAAAGTGAGAGTTTTCTGTGGTATATCTTCAAATGCAGAAAACGACGTAAGACAAAAACGTCGTCTGTGGCACTTTGGAGCTGCGGATTGGGAGGCCCTCAGGCAATACTTCTTTGATTGTCCCTGGAATGATTATTGCTTCCATGGCCGGGGGCCATCTGAGTGTACCTTGCGCATTACGGAGGTTATTCCCTCGGGCATGAAAGCATATATTGCTTTCTCATATCCTCTGACTAATGCAAGAAAGCCTTGGTTTAATCACGCTTGCTCTGATGCTGTCCGCAACAAGGAGAGGGCCTATAAAAGGTACCGGAGCCAACCCACCCCTGAATCACATCTTCGTTATGTTTCTGTCCGGAATCGTGCTAAGTCTGTTTTTCGTTCTCCTAAAAATAATTTCATCTGTACTAAATGCTCTCAACTCTCCCACTCGAATTCTTCCCGTTCCTTGTGGCACCTTGCCAAAAACCTTTCTGACAACTTTACCTCATCATCCTTCCCTCCTCTTTTCTACTCTGATGGCTCCGTAGCTATTTCATCTACTGATAAAGCAGATCTCTTCGCACAGACTTTCTCCTCCAATTCCACCTAAGATGATTCTGGTGCTGTTCCTCCATCATTTCCCCCCTCTGACTTCCTCATGGCTGACATTAAAATATTTTTCAGCGGATGCATTTTGTGCCATAACTGGCCTCAGTACTAACAATACACATGGGCCTTATGGAGTCCCTTCTGTTGTCCTCAAGAACTGTGCTTTTATGCTTACACCCTGCCTAGGTAAACTCTTTCGCCTTTGTCTTTCAAATTGTATTTTTCATTCTTGCTGGAAGTGTGCTCTCATTCAGCCAGTCTCGAAGAACGGTGACCATTCCCAACCGTCTAACTATCGTCCAACTGCATCAACATCCTGTGTTTCAAAAGTTTTTGAGTATTCTTAACAGAAATATTTTAAAGCATCTTTCCTATCACAACCTTCATTCTGATCGACAGTTTGTTTTCCGTCATGGACGCTCCACTGGTAATCCCTTCACCTACCTTTCAGACTCCAGGTCATCCTCCTTTCGGGACTTTGGCGAAAGCTCTGCCATTGTACTTGACATCTCAAAGGCTTTCGATCGAGTCTAGCATAAATCTTTAATTTCCAAACTGCCCTCTTACAGTTTCTATCCTTCTACCTGTGCCTTCATATAGCTTCCTTTCTGGTCGTTCTATAGCTGCTGTTGTTGACGGCCATCGTTCTTCTCCTAGATCAACAGTGGTGTTCCTCAGGGCTCTGTCCTGTCACCAACTCTCTTTCTTTTATTCATCAATTATCTTTTAAGCTGTACATCTAACCCTATCCACTCGTACGCTGATGATTCCACCCTTCACCTTTCCATTCGGTTTCCGCAATGTCCATCTCAATTACTTCAACAAACAAGGGATGAGGTTATGGCACACCTAATGTCTGACTTGGCTCGTATCTCTGACTGGGGTAAAAATATCTTGTTGTTTTTAATGCATCATAGACTCAGTTTTTACACCTATCTACCCGACAAAATCTTCCACAGGAGTACCCACTAATGTTTAATAATATCCAGCTCAGTCCTGCATCATCCTTGAACTTGCTTGGGGTTTCATTCACTCAGGACTTATCTTGGAAAGATCATAGTGCACCTCTTGTAAAATCTGCTTCCAAGAGATTAGGTGTGCTAAGCCGACTCCGTGCTTTCTTTACCCCTGCACCGTTGTTGACCCTATATACGGGTTTTATTCGCCCGTATTTAGAGTACAAATCTCATGTGTGGGGAGGCCCCCTACATACAGCCCTTCTCAATAGGGTGGAGTCAAAGGCTTTTTGTCTCATCAACTCTCCTCCTCTTACTGACTCCCATCAACCTCTGTCTCTTTGCTGCACTGTTGTATCTATATGTCTTTTCCATCGCTACTTTAATGGTCACTGCTCCTCTGAACTGTCTGCTTGCATCCCTCCACCTCTACAATGAGTGCGTAGCACCCGTCTAGCAACACATTCGCATCCCTTTTTTGTCCAACTCTCTAATGCAAGAGTTAACCGTTACCCAGTGCTTCATTTATGCAACAGGTCAGCTCTGGAACTGTCTTCCTCTGTCTGTATTTCCTTCTTCCTATGAACTCCAGTCCTTCAAACGCAGTGCATCCAGGCATCTGGAAATGAACGGATCTTGAATTTGGCTCACTTTTGTATTGTTTTTGTCTTTTTTCTTGGAAGGAACTGTTAATGCGAGCTCTGCCTTGATTCTTTCTTCCTCGCATTAAAAAAAAAAAAAAAAAGACGCCTTTTCTCCATCGACCGCCGCTAATTTCCTCCATTTTCGCAATACCTGCAAAACTTCCTAATTAGGGAACAGCAACCGGGATGCTTTTGCTAAAGCCTTGCCGACACTTGGCTCTAGACTGTTTAATTTCCATGTCTAAAGCAATTTAACTTTGGACTGCTGTATCACGCGCTCGACACTAAGGTCGTTGCTGATAAGGCGCGTCTTCAAGCAGTGGCACTGATATAACCTAAGTCTACTAATACCAAGTCGGATCACTTCCATCTAAAACAGGTCCAAGCTGGCGCAGGGGGCTGAGCATCGGAGTGACGTCAGCTTGCACGAAACCCAAGTTCAGTTGACGCCAGACTGTGGTGGTGAGTGGATGTATGCTGCACTCTCCAGATCATGACATTTTCAGTCCGAAGTGAGGGAAGGGACTGAAATGTGTGAAGGAAGGAGTAGGGGTGTGAGGGAACCTACTGCAATGCTACACGGTTAAACGAGTCCACATTTCTTCCCCTTCATCGTTTTCCCTTATTATAAATGTTTAATTTGAGTCTGCCCTTTTATACATTTTCTGTTACTTAATCCGACTGATGTCACGCACAAGCCACGCCTCCCTGCGCACTGAGGGAAAGTGAACCGACTTGGTATTAGCAGACTTAGGATATAACAAGGTGATTCCACAAGTCTGTAATACACGCGTCCTTCAACTTCCTATCAATCGAGAAGAGGATGGTGGCCTGCAGGAGTTTACATTCACATGAAACTGAAACTACAACAACAATAACAACAACAATGGTCTATACTGGAAAAATGAGAAATTAACCTTTACATTTTGGGGGATTTTCATCTTCTGGGAATACATAGCTCTATGGGTGTTATTTGCTGAAAAAGCTTTCTTCTAAATCGGTTGAAAGAAGCACGAGGAACACTATACCAAATAAAATATTAAAACACACACACACACACACACACACACACACACGGAAATCGACCTGTAATTAATGAAGATTGCCACAGTTATCTGAGTATCAATGGCCACGAATATTTGCAGAAACCGCAAATGAATATGGTAAGCAGTATTAAAGAAGTGATGCAAGACAAAAAATTAAAGCTTCCATATGTCAGGTACAGCCGATGACGCATTAGGCTGCCCATATAAGTGATAACATCTGACCATAACTCCACCACAAAACTGATCATATACGCTGATATATCGGATCAAATAAAACCAGCAATTTTAAGATATAAGAGAAAAAATCAAAGCATTCAATACATGTTTCACGATAATAAGGCTTTTGGATATTTAAACAAATAACAGAACCCACTCAATGCGTCATACAGCTGGGAGTGCCTGTAATGATTTGTACTTGAAATATTTTTACCAGCAGGGAAAGCTTAAAAAAAGTAGAAATATCCTTTAATTTAGGAACCTCTCTCCCTCTCCAGCCTGAGACAACCCACCTTACCCTCCTGGCAGCTTGCACTATTATAAATCAAAGAACCGTACACGCCCTTGTTACCCGCGGATTATCCTGCCACACACACACACACACACACACACACACACACGACTGGCATCCTGATGATTAGGCTCACCTGCACTCAAAACTTCCGTCTTCCCCCAGAGCATTGTTCGTCACCAATAACCCTTTCACTGCGTTGTCCCTCAAATTTATCTATTTTTAAGTTCACATTCGCTTTTCACTTCACTCCCATTCTCTCTCTCTCTCTCTCTCTCTCTCTCTCTCTCTCTCTCTCTCTCTCTCTCTCTCAGTACACTTGCGCTCGCGGAGCGAGAGCAGGTGTTGTTTTGTGTGTGTGTGTGTGTGGGTGTGTGTGTGTGTGTGTGTGTGTGTGTATTTTAACAATACAGTTAAACTTTTTTTTCATATTTTAACCAAACTTGGTCGTAGAGTTCAGAGCTAATCATTGAATAAACCTATACTTTTGAACAGAAGGGAGTCAAATGTAATGGTCATAGGGCTATGTCAGATTTTTACCTGAAAAATCACGTAAGACAGCTTTTATCCTATTTAGACAAAACCTGGAGGGAGGACTGGGTGTAGGGCAAAAATTAAGTTATTCCATTTTCCGGACAATCAATCAATGGTAAATATAATGGCCAATCCGACACGTGCATGTGTTTGTTAGCAAAATAACTTACCCTTATCCGATTTTAACTCCACTTGTAGGAGTTGAGGGTCAACCAAGCAATAAACCTATTGTTTGTTTTGAAAACCGTAGGTTAAGGTCATCTTCAAAGTTTTTATCCAGTTTAGACCAGAACTGTTAACGAGTTGGAGAGAAGGCAAGGGAAAAAAAATCGATTTTGAGAACACTCATTCAAACTTCAAAATCGTAGGGAAAGGGCAAAGGGCAAGGTCACAGAGTAAGGCTAACTCAAACAGCTTTGATCTGATTTGAACCAAACTTGGCGGAAGAGTTAAAGGTCACGCGAGAACGATGGGATTCAATTTTCAGAACAAGTAAATGATCAGTGTCTGAGAGCAAGATCAAATATCAACCTGTGTCTGTATGTGAATGAGGTAACTAAGATACTTTTGATCTGACTTGGATCAAACTTGGAGGATGAGTTTAGGATCATCCAAGACGCTGACCTACTATTTTCTTAGGAAAATAGATCAAAGATCAAGGTCACATGACAAGGTCAAATTAAACATTTTTTTATTCAGTACAGACTAAACTTTATGGAAAGATTCACTTTAAAATAAAGTTACAAGGAAAGGTCAAACGTTAGGGTCACGGGGCAAATTATGCTCATGCAGTTTTGATCTATTTTTTGTCAAAGCTGATGGAAGGGTCAAGGGAGAGGCAGGACTGATGTACTTCGATTTTTACAATAATCTGTCGAACGTCAAGGTCACAGAGCAGTCAATTATCAGGTCTGTAAACTAACTGGTGGTCGTGGGTGCTACACTCAGAGCGCTCCTTCTTGTTTTGATTTTGCTCCCACCAGTCTACTTTATTCATATTTGGAAAGGTGTCTTGTACTAGTAATAACTTACGAAATTTAGTTAACCCTCTTTACTAGGAGAAATATCCCATACGTCGAATAAAATTATAAGTCAGCGGTTAGAATAAAATGAATAACATGCAATCCAAATAGAGGGGATAATTTTATTATTGGTGCGTTTGTATTAACCTGTGTATATATAGACTATATGGCTTTTAGTAAGAATGGAAGAAAAGACATCAATAACTGCAATGTAAGAACCAAAAAATAAAAATAAAAGAGAAAATAATGCAACTGAATAAACTAGGAAGCAAATGAAAGTAGGCTATTGAAGTAAGAGAGAGGCAGAATATTTATGCCTTTATGAGGAACAACCATAAATGACACTTTTTTTTTTTTCTTAATGAAGGATGTGCGTACAGTTTTCAGTTTCTCTGGCTCTATGACTCACTCTCAGCTGAATAAAATCGCCTGACGTTTCCTGGAAAGGGATAATACTGTTACCCCCGATCAAGAGAGGGTAAAGAGCGACAACATTAACTCTCTCAGGCTCTCATAACTCATTCTTAAGTGAAAATAATATTTTATTTACATGCAAAGACTACTTGATCTTTGCCATTACGAGAAGGTTAAAAAAAAAAATTGCCCTTTTATTTATTATTTGTGTGTGTGTGTGTGTGTGTGTGTGTGTGTGTGTGTGTGTGTGTGTGTGTGTGTGTGTGTGTGTGTGTGTGTGTGTGTGTGTGTGTGTGAGTTACTTTAGAACGTTTGCTCTGACCTGACAAAGATCCTTTACTCGTTTCAGCTCAGTTAGAACAGAGTTAATTTGACCAGTAAGCAAAGAAGATTCATTCCTATCGCAGATTCAACACTTTCTTGATTTCATACACCCATGACTTTGTATTGAACCTGTGTGAGTTGTTCAGTTCGGTCATGTAGAAACAAACCAACTACCTGGTGCTGGGAATGTTTATAGAGACATGTTGACAAAGACAGCCCATTTCAACACAATATTCTCCATCCCCACCCAGTTTATCAAAGATTGTTTGCATAATCTCTTAATGGAAATCATTATTCCATTTACAGACAAGCCATATTCAGAGCTGTTATTCTACTACCATACTTTAATTCTTTTATGTTTGTACTGGGATTATTCTGTGAAAACGTACTCAAGTTCTTCAATTCGATAACGTCCATTATTGTTAGTATAGTTTTATTTCCAGGCATTTTACTACAATGTAATGTGAGACTTCTGTAATTAAAATGGCTAATGAAGGCTATATCCAACCCCTACAATTCGGAAAGTCTCCATTAATCTGAGTAAAATCACCTAACAGGAGCAGCAACAACATCAACAACGAAAGTATAAGTAATCGGATTAATTCATTCAATTACTTTTTCCAATATGTCAAATACTGAGCAGATTCATTAGCGGTGTTAGCTGCTGGTCTGTGTGAAGATAAAGGTGACTGAATACATGTACTGTAGGTGCGTACTCCATTCCTGAAAATGTGTTGCTGTTCTTTGTGATTTATTTGGAAGTTACGATTTACATCTTGTAAAGCCACTTGGTTAAATAGCACTCACATTTCTGTCCACGGGCAAACTAATAAAACAGGAGAGCAACTTCGGCACTGTTTCTTACAATAATGCTTAGTCATGATTATTTGTGCTAGTGTGTACGCCCGGTAAAAAAAAAAAAAAAAAAAAAAAAGAGGCACCCAATGGGGGAATCACACCAGCCGCACGCAGATACATCTAGCGCGGCTTGGAATATGGTCTTGACCTTGACCTACTTTCACCAATTTCGAACTCGTAGGTGATTTTCATTTATACTACCCACTCGTAAAACTTTGTAATGGTATATTAAGCTGCTTCGAAGTTATCGTGGTAACAGACACACAGACAGACAAACTGAAAACAATACTCGTAAAAAAGTTTCATCCCTACTACACACCTGTAAAATTTGGTGATGATACTCTGAGCGGTTGCAAAGTTATCGTGGTAACAGATAGACAAACCTCGACCTACGTTCACCAATTTTGAACTCATGATCACTTTACTTTCCTCAGTACACACCTGTAAAACCTTGTGATGATCTCTTGAGCGGTTGCGAAGTCATCGATCTAACAAACACACACACACACACACACACACACACACACACACACACACACACACAAACACACACACACACACACATTGAAAACAATGCCAGCTTCGCTTCGCGAGTGGTAAAAGTCGGTGCACAGGGAGTCCGATGTCCTCCGCATACATGTGCTGTACAGTACATGCATTCGCATTATCGGTGCACACAGATTGGCCATTATATAGTACATTATGACCTATGCGAATCAGGTTACCTTCTATATACTTGTCTCCTATGCAGAATTAAACGGCTCGTTTTTTGAAAATATGTTCCAAACCTGTAATATTAACTGCTGTACATGTTAAACATGGTATTTCACTGGCTGGCAATATATGGCACGCACCTAGCAGCAAGGCTACCAACGTGTGATGGGTCGGCCACTAATATTACAATGTCCTTAACTCCATCAAGTCATCATATTCGTCGTACATTGTGGACAGATATTTTTTTTTTACCTTGTGTACAACTAAGTGCTGAAAATAATGCAGATACATTATTATTTCACTAAGTTACTTTAGAAAAGACCTTTCAGTCCTCTCTTATGTGAAAAACTACTCTTATGGCTCACACACACACACACACACACACACACACACACACACACACACACACACACACACACACACACACACACACACACTGTTATCCATTGTCAAGAGCTACACTAGCTCAACTTCTCCTTGTCACACAATAAAAAATACAAAACAAACAATAGTACTCCCAATTAAATATACTGTATACGTATGTACGTATGAATCGAGCATCATACTGTAAACATAAATTCCCATTTCTCCTCACATTGGGTGTTAAAACCGATAATCTTTCTTTCCTATATATTATTCCAAACTTACCGGTACCTTCATAGCAAAAGTACAAAAATCCCCAATTAATTTTACAGTACACATGTAACCTGACGGCGTTAAAGTTGAGGAGAATAGGTCAAATTTCCGATACCAGAACCTTTACATGTCAGAAGTTTCCCTTGTTTAACTAAATCGTCCTCCTGAAGCCTCAGTAAATTACAGTACCTAAACGCGTTCATGGCCAATAAATTTGTCGAGACAATAATGTACAATATACACTTTACTCTCTACATAAAATCCACATCATGACCTTGGCACACATTTGAGGATTTTCAGTCAGAACAGGAAACTATACAGCTAAAACTAAACTTTACCCGAGAGAGAGAGAGAGAGAGAGAGAGAGAGAGAGAGAGAGAGAGAGAGAGAGAGAGAGAGAGAGAGATTTTGCTCCCAGCACTTACCAGAAACCATTAGTTGTTCAGAGATGAGTGCCGCTGATTATTGCTGCCACAGAACTGCAACAGAAGAGATAGCACACTACTAATTTACGGTGTTAAAAACAGAATTCTCAGCTTGAGGATATAACAAGCAACACAAAATTAATAATAATAATAATAATAATATTAATAATAATAATAATAAATATAATTTGGAACAGATGGGGGAGGTGGAAGGTGTGTGTAAGATATTCACAGAAGAAATCAGTGCAGCATGTGAGGTGGTGTGTGGATTGAGGAGAAGACGAAAAGGAGTGCAAGGAACAGTATGGTGGAAAGAAGAGGCGAGACAAGCTGTGGCGCAAAAGAAGAAAGCATACAATGAGTGGATGGGAAGCAGAGGCATGGTGGAAGTTGAGAGACGGAGGAGAGAGTTACATGTGGAGAGGAAGAGAGAGATGATAAGATTATAGCCTATTCGAGCTGATGTGAGAAGAGACGAACTTTAAGAATTTCAAAGCATGGCATCTGATTGGTTGTCCGAGTGCATTCATTATTAACGAAGTATTTAAAATTATTTTTATTACAAGGGTTACAATAAAAGTTTGACGATAAGATTGCCCAAATAAAATATATATAGTTACTTGCATATAATATTATTAAAATGAGGCCTTAGAAACTCAAATGGCATAGGTACGTGTCAAATACTGAATTTCGGGACAAATCAAAACACATCCAGGTAAAGTTTTATGAGTACCTTGATTTATTTTTCATGTTCATGCAGCATAAGGTAAATTGTCATTACTGCAACAATATGTACAATATAACCTAGTAAAACATCGGAATCCCAGTGAAATATGACTTATCTCCCTGAATTTTGGTGAATGCTAGACACGTTGGGGGTGAGGGGTTAGGCCGTTCGTAGGATGTCCCACATTACTAAAGCCCCCTGTCACATACTTCGCAGGATACTTTTCATTGTACGAAATTCAAGGGCCCACGATGGTGGGGTGGGCTCTTACGATGCCAGAAGTATCGTAGGCAACATCCTAGCCGCAGTCACAGGAAAATCATGTGCGTCCGTCGTGGGAAAAATTGGCACTTTATCGTAGGTTAACCGTACGATTGTCCTGGGATTGTCCTGCGACTCTCCTTTTTTGTCGTATGATTTTTTTTTTTCGTCGTGCGATTGTCGCAAGACAAAATAAACATTGTACGAGGATCCCAGGACCATCGTACGTCAATCGTACGTCATTCGTAAGACAGTCGAAGGGTATAAAAGGCATGCGTGGGCTCCGGCCTTCTCCTTTCTCTCCAATATTATCCAAAAGTTTCTGCAGGTATTATACAAAATTTGTTTGAGAGACTGTGGTAAAATGAAACTAAAAGGCAAAGACAAAGGGAGGGGCAAGGGCAAGAAGAGGCTGCCAGAGGAGGAGGAACAGGAGATAACCCCGTAATTGGTTGTGCAGGAGGCCCAGGAAGCCCTCAGCCATAACCCAGCTCCCAGCCACAACAGTCGTAGGCTCTCCGGAACTATGGCCATCCTACACTTCTTCAGCAACGTGGACAGCAACGTGAGGCGATGTGTACTCTTCGACATCTTCAAGGAGCAATTTGTCCAGATCCAGATGATCCCTGCATTTATAGCTGGGGAGGCAGACATCCTGCATTCTCACGACTGTTTTGCGACTGTTGCACAAGGGTATTTTTGTCATGCGATGTTCGCAGGATTCTCGCAGGATTCTCACAGGATAATCCTGCAATAATCCCATATCCCACGATAATCCTGCGATAATCGTAAGACTTTCCTACGACATGCGTACGATTATCGTACGATTCTGAGGGCCTTGGAAGACCCTATAATCGTACGATAACCGTACGCATGTCGTAGGACAGTCGTAAGACAGTCGTACGATTATGCTACGACATGGCCATGAGCGAAAAAAATCCCACAACAATATTTTGATTTTGGTCCTGACCAAAACCCCGTGACAGGTCTTTATGACTCTATTTTTCGTCACAGGACACCCAAACATCGTAGGACAGTCTCACGACCATCGCAGGAGTTAGCCCGATTTTCTGTCGTAGACCTGTCGTAACCCCGTCCTGCGACGTACGTGACGGGACTTAAGCAGACGAATATTCGAATTGAGAGCGTTTTGCTGTCACATCAGTTTGCGTTACGTTTTCTACTTTCGCACCATCAGTAAGTTTTCTATTTAATTTTGTATGACTACTTACAAAGTATAAAAACCGTGACAAGGTATGGGCTGCGGGATATTTAAAAGCGATGGTGATACAGCTTCTTCATCCATGTTTACCAGCCATTTTTAATTGGGATTCCAATGTTGTACTATAACAGATTTTACATAATGTCGCAGGAAGGGCAAAATTTACATTAATCTGCCGGAACCTGAGAAATAAAAAGGTACTCTGAAAACTTTACCTGGATTTGTTTTCATTTGTTCCGAGAATTCAAATTTTCATACTTATCTAGGCACATTGATAAACATTGTAAGGCCCAGTTTTTAAGACAATATATACAGATAACTATGTATAATATTTTATTTGGGCAATCTTATCGTCAAACGGTTATTGTAACCTCGAAAAAAAACAATTTTAATTACGTCGTTAAGAATGAATGCACACAGACAGCCAATCAGCTGCCTACTTTCAAAAGCTTAAGGCTCGTCTTTTCTCAGATCAAACCAAATAGGCTATAGTAAGAGAGAGTAAGAAGAGAGTAGGTGAGGATATGGAAGGAATTTGAGTGTAATGTGGAGGGAATGTAAGAAAAAGTTCTGGAAAAAGGTAAACAGTGTTAGTGTGATAATAAAGTTAGTAGGGGGGTGAAAGGTAAAAATGGTAGGCTGCTAGTGGAAAAAGGGAGAAAAAGTGATCAGATGGAGAGAACACTTTAAAGAACTGTTAAACATAGAGAATTAAAGTAATGCAATTATAAGTAGCTGGGAAATGGCTGGGAGAAGCAGGGAGGTGAGATGGGAGGAAGAGCTCAGTAGGACTGAAGTAGTGGAAGCAATAAAGAAAGTCAAAATGAGGAAAGCCCCTGGAATTTACGGAGTGTGTGGTGAAATGCTGAACCATTGGAGAGAGATAGTAGTAGGATGGATATGGAAGATGTGCAGATTCGCCTGGGAGGGAGGTAGTGTCCCAGAGGACTGGCAGTCAGGATCAAGTGCTTGAAACGGTACAACAAGGAAGAAAGACTGCAGGTTCTTTGAAAGCAATGATAAGGATGTGAACATGGAAGTAAAAAAGTTTTTTTTTTTTTTTTTTTTTTTTTTTTTAATGCGAGGAAGAAGGAACCAAAGGCCATGAGCCCGCAGTAACAGTTCCCTCCAAGAGAAAAACAAAATACAATATAGAGCCAAATTCAAGATCCGATCATTTTGAGATGCCTGGACACACTGCGTTTGAAAGACTGGAGATCATAGGCAGCAGGAAATACAGACAGAGGGAGACAGTTCCAGAGCTGACCTGTTGCATAAATGAAAGACTGGGAGTAACGGTTAACTCTTGCATTAGAGAGTTGGACAGAAAAAGGATGAGAGTTTGCTGCCAGACGGGTGCTACGCGCCCGTCGTAGAGGTGGAGGAATGCAAGCAGACAGTTCAGAGGAGCAGTGACCATTAAAGTAGCGATAGAAAAGAGATAAAGATGCAACCGTGCGGCGAAGAGACAGAGGTTGAAGGGAGTCAGTAAGAGGAGGAGAGTTAATGAGACGAAAAGCCTTTGACTCCACCCTATTGAGAAGAGCTGTATGAGGGGAGCCTCCCCACACATGAGAGTTGTACTCCACACAGGGGCGGATAAAACCCCTGTATAGAGTCAACAATTGCGCAGGGGTAAAGAAAGAGCGGAGACGGCTTAGCATACCCAATCTCTTGGAAGCAGATTTTACAAGAGATGTAATATGATCTTTCCAAGATAAGTCCCGAGTAAATGAAACCCCAAGCATGTTCAAGGATGATGCAGGATTAAGCTGAATATTATTAAACATTAGTGGGTATACCTGTGGAAGATTTTGTCGGGTTGAAAGGTGTAAGAACTGAGTCTTAGATGCATTAAAGACAACCATATTATTTTTACCCCGGTCAGAGATACGAGCCAAGTCAGACATTAGGTGTGCCATAGCCTCATCCCTTGTTTGTTGAAGTAACCGTTGAGATGGGCGTTGCGGGAACCGAATGGAAAGGTGAAGGGTGGAGTCATCAGCGTATGAGTGGATAGGGTTAGATGTACAGCTTAGAAGATCATTGATGAAGAAAAGGAAGAGAGTTGGTGATAGGACAGAGCCCTGAGGAACACCACTATTGATAGATCAAGGAGAAGAACGATGGCCGTCTACAACAGCGGCTATAGAACGACCAGAAAGGAAGCTAGCGATGAAGACACAGATAGAAGGATAGAAACCGCAGGAGGGCAGTTTGGAAATTAAAGATTTATGCCAGACTCGATCGAAAGCCTTTGAGATGTCAAGTGCAATGGCAAAGCTTTCGCCAAAGTCCCGAAAGGAGGATGACCAGGAGTCTGAAAGGTAGGTGAGAAGATCGCCAGTGGAGCGTCCCTGACGGAACCCATACTGACGATCGGAAAGAAGGTTGTGATAGGAAAGATGCCTAAAAAAATTTCTATGATAGTATTGTGATACCAGCTTTAAGGTATGGAAGTGAAGCTTGGACCTTGTTGGAAGGACACAAGTTAAGAGTAAGAGCATTGGAAATCAGCTATCTGACAAGAGCTTGTGGAGTTACTTGGAAAGACGGACTGACATATAAGGAAATGAAGGAGTGTTGTTTTGTGGATGAGGATGTGTTAGAAAGAGTTTGGAGGAATACAATGAGGTAGTTTGGTCATGTGGAGAGGATGGAGAGCGAGAGACTAAGGAGGAGAGTGTATGTGAGCGAGGTGAAAAGGAGAAGAGGGAGGGGAAGGCTGAAGATGAGATGGAGGGATGGAATGGAGAGGTATATGAGCGAGGATGGTGTCAGCTGAGAGAATGGCAGTGAAATGGTGGGGGACAGGGCGATTTGGAGACGATTTGTTTGTGGCCATCATTACGGGATTAAGGCATTTGGCAATTATAAACAAATATAATAATAATAATAGTAATAATAATAATAATAATAATATTATTATTATTATTATTATTATCATTATTATTATTATCTAAAAAACGGAAATTGCCATTAGCAGTTCAAAACTCACCACATGACAAGGTCATAAAAACTAACATGAATAAGAAGTACTACTAATTATCACTGGACCTGGTGATGTCAATGACCTTCATATAGTGAACACTTCGAAGTAAAGCAAATTTTGAACTTTGACTTTGTGATCTTCAGTTTTAGGTCAAAGTCATTCATATTTGGAAGCCATGCGTACCGTATCAAGCTCTACAACTGTACCGAGTTTGGTGATTGTAGCTCAATTATCTTTTTTTTTTTTTTGCGTATTCAATGATCCCTAACTACTTTCCATTGCCTCCTGGGCGATCTCAGAAACTACTGGCCCAATTGGGCCTATAGTCATTTCAGGTCTGCTCCCTGACCTTGGCTTTGTCCCATGACTATTTCAAGTCTGAATCCTTAGCAGTTTCTGAGAATCCGCGAGTAGATTATTCATATAGGTTTTTGGTTGTGACTTGAAAAACTGTGGGACTCAGATGGTCAGGTATGATGGCCGTAGCTTTGATACTGAGATAATACAAGCAATTTACTTCTTCATAAGAAAGACGAATGACAACTAGAACACGGAAATTGCCATTAACAATTTCAGTAAGTCACCAACATCTCCATCACCATCCCCACCACCATCATCACTACCACCACCATCATCATAATCATCATCATCATCGTCATCATCATCATCATCATCATCATCATCATCACTACCTCCTCCTGGTGGACCGCAGTCCCCCTCGGTGACCAAGCGGGATTTTTCAACGCCAGTGCCCAAGGGTATGTATACTTACTAAACCTTGAGTAATGTGTTTCAAAGAAGGGTAAGCATATGCACGTGCTAATCCACTTACGGGAGGTTTCTTACGAGAGTGCACTGAAATCTCTGAGATGCAACTTTTGAACTTTGACCTTGCTATGACGCTGGGTTTTGGGTCAACGTCCATTTTATTTGGTAGCCATGCATTGCATTTCAAGTTCTATAACTGTACCAAGTTTGGTGATTGTACCTCAATTCCATCTTGTTATTTTTTTGTTTAATTGTGCACTCAATAACTCCAAATTACTTTCCATTGGCCCATGGCCAATCTCAGAAAATCCTGGCTCAAATGGTCCCACAGTCATATCAGACCTGCACCCTTAACGGTTTCTGAGAATCCGCGAATAGACTGTGTTTATAGGCTTTTGGCTGTAACTCGAAAACCAATACTGGAAACTGGATGCTACTGGGTCATATGAAGCCGCCAGCTGGGATCCACAGATGGCCAAGTATTATGGCCGTAGCTCTGAAATTGTGCGAATACGAGCAATTTCATTCTTCGTAATAATAATAATAATAATAATAAAAATAATAAAAATAATTAATAATATTGACAAGAGCAAAATAAGTCACCACTGGTGTGGTGAGTTATAATAAAGAGTAGTAGTAGTAGTTGTAGTAGTAGTAGTAGTAGTAGCAGCAAATTCCATGTGCATATCAGCCGGAATATTCATCATCTAAGGATACTGAATTGCTGAATAAAATTGCCAAGTAGTCAGAATATAAGCCTGCCTAGCGATGGAGAGAATAAAATCCTCATGTCCAGGTATCAACTGGAAAAGCAATTCGGATACGATCGTACTTATGCAAAACATAGCAATATCTATGGTAAGCCTTTTGGTATGTGCAGTAGCAAGAATAATCCAAGGACTGGGTAGAACGTGGTGATTAGAACACAGACAACCAATGGATTTAAGAACTTCATCAGCAATGTGAAGGAAGAAGGTATCAGACAGTTCAAATTAATATGTACACACTAAAGAACTGTCCTTATCTGACATACAGTATTATGAATGAACATGAAAGAAGAATCAAGCAACCAAAACAGATGATCCGCTGTAATCTCCTTCCATTCATCCAAATGAAAAGGAAAATAAAGTGAGGCAAGACGGAATGGTATAAAATGAGAAAGACAAAAGAGATGATTGTGATTAGGAAGATTAGTTGCCTTATATCCACTGATTAAAACTTACAGGGGTTTACGATCTAGGGAAAGCTCATACCATTAAAATGCATGAAAGTTACGTCATCTTAAAATATAAATATTTTATGACAGTGTTCTACCGATTAGTTGTGGAAGCCCCATTAATGACAGATAAGAGTTACTTTTTTCCTGTTTTATTAACATTCATGTAGAAGACCAGACTCAGGCGTGGATCTGCTATTGCGTCATTTACTTTCTTTGATATAAGAAACTATCATTATTCCATTAACATCAATACGGCAGCCCTAAGTGAAAAACCAACAGTAAAATAAAATCAGTCCAATGACAGCTTTATTCATTTTCGGAATTCTACAACCAGATTATTTTACTCAACTATGGAAGGCCTAAAGTACTGAAGGCATTACTGATGGTTATTATTTTGATCCCTGTTGTTTGCAGAATATCCATTGAGCTAATGGAAATCACCTGGTAGTTCCACTGTAGTGGAAGGGCTAAAGACAGTGTGTTGGTGTGAGTCTACATGTGACACTGAACGGTGGCCCATGGGTGCATTTTTGTCTACTTATAATCCGGAGTGGAGAAAGTAAGTGTTTATTTTTTCCTTTTACCATATCAGCGTTTGCATGGTCTTGAAAAGTCTAGCATATGACGCCTGCAGCAGTGGTATAACAGAAATAGTAACACCGTGTAAATGAACCCTAATCCGTCAGCTGTATCAGCTGTAACTGACTGACCACCAGCACTATTTTTTTTCCCCCAAAGCTGGTGTGCTGAGTTTATTGTAACTGTTTTACTCTTGCATATCCCTCTTCTTTCATAGAGGAGTAATAGTCGTCGGAGTGACTCCAACTGATAGCCACGTGGCATGAAGCGTGTTTGGGGTGGATGTGTATGGCTGTGAGATGGAGTCGGGATTTTTAGGGCTTTAATGGTGAGTGAATGAGAGTGTGTCCTGTTCATTTGGGCAGACTTTGGTTAGTTTCTTCTGTTGCTTTATTTTTCTGGTTCTCTCTACCTTGCCTCGCCTGATACAAGGATAAAAAAAGATATGGAAGAAAATGATAATGATGAATATGATTGCGATGACGAGGGTGATGATCCTCGTATGTATTTATTATCCTAGTCGGGTCACGCTGTAGTAATCAGAGAGAGCTGGGTGGTACTGAAAGAAGTACTCTTTCCTGTACTATTCTCCGTCATCTCCAGTAGTTGAATATCATGTACTAATAGCAGGGGTGTTCTTCTCTTACCCAGTTTAATAATTTAATTCAATTCCTTCCTTATCATCTTCTGGAAAAAATATAATGAAGCACCCAAACTGAAATAAGACAATTTCATTTCGGCTTTTAGCTTGAACATAACCAATTTATAAAGCGCAAAAACCAATACAAAAGCAACATTATAGTGAACAGCGAGACCACAACAACCAGTGCTATATGTGGGTTATAATTTTATTAGATTGTTTTACTTGTCAGTACGGTGGTGGAGGCTCCTCCCCGCACCATCTTTAATTTAAACTTTGAAGTAATTTTCCCTGGAAATTAAGTTAAAGTGAGAGCGCACACAGAACGGGTGGTGTGTGTGTGTGTGTGTGTGTGTGTGTGTGTGTGTGTGTGTGTGTGTGTGTGTGTGTGTGTGTGTGTGTGTGTGTGTGTGTGTGTGTGTGTGTGTGAAGAACTAGAGATACTAGATGATTTCTTACTTTCCCTGGCTTTCCTTCGATAACAATATCATAGTTACAGGAAAATTTATCATAAACTGTGAATCCGAGCACATGCACAGAGATTCTCACTCCTGATTTGTGACTGGGACCAAGCTAGAAGGATTAAGCAAACCTTAAACTCCTATTCTAAATGGTTTAAGAGATTTCTTTACATCTCTCCCTTAGCGATTTATTATACACATTATACCTCTTTATCCTCCTGTATGTTATTAATGGAAACTATCTCGATAATAAGGCAATATTAATAACATACATGAGAAGGTTGTTCTTTCCAAAATAAATTGCTGAGGAAAGAGATACTACGATGCTTCCTACGTCATCTAAATTACAGGCCAAAGAAAGAAGGAATTTGCAGGTCTTCAGTGTCGTATGCTTTAACCTCAAATCGCAAAGTGGAGTTCAGAACCCTAATTTTCGACGGTCATTTCTGTAACGTCTGGTGTTATTAGATATGCTTCCTCCCATACAACAATATGTAGTGAGCAACCACAAAGGAAGGTCAAACATATTCTTTCTCGGGTCATGTACTTCCCAAATTCTCGAAGGAAAAAAAAAAGGGAGGGGGGGAGTGTGCATTCCCCTTTGAGATTTATGGTTTTTAGTGTCGTATGCTTAAACCTCCAATCGCAAACTGCAATCCAAACCCTAAATATGTAAAGATAATTTCTGATGCACGTAAACGATGGTGGAACATATTTCATCCTCCTTTATAGGTGCCAACTGCACCATGTATTATGGGACGCAAGCTAACCATAGCTACCTACTTATCAAACCACAGGAGTTCCTAAAAGCACCGTAAAATTAAGGGGGTCTGCATTCCTCTTTGCGATGTAAGGCTTAAGCACTGAACCCTTAATCTCACGTCGGCAGGAATGAGGATGAGGTAAACAGCCATGAATACTTCCTTCTAATGAAGTACGTATGATTTATGTTTTTCCTCTTCTTGGCCCACGTTAACTCAGTAAAGTTTTCTTGTACGGCGGGAGTTCATGAATGCTATATATATAACTTCTAATGTTCATTAAGCTTCTAACAGTTATTCTGCATATCGTTAGGAATGCAAATGCAAACGCACATAATTGCGCGTCCACACGTGTGCTCGAACAAGTGCTGGCAACATGTAAACAACATAGTAACGAACACGCTGCAGGCATGTTGGGAACAGTAGCGTCCAGATCATGTTGGCAACATCATGATGAAGTCTCAGCTGCCTGATATGGACATACTTATCCCTTCGCCTCTGCTGCCAGTGTTCGAATCTGCACTGAAACATGTTTGCATACATCTGTCCAAATACTGCTGCAAACATGTTCCCGAACATGTTGCCAGCTGTGTTACCAACATATGTTCGAGGGCACATGTGGACGCGAACTAATACGTTACCTGACTGAAGAGGCAAGACTTTAGAATGACATGTTATTTTGCGGTAGAGAATTAATATACGAGTTGAGAATGAGAGAAACGTCTTAATTAGGTGAACGAGTACGAGAGAAAAAGAAAAGTAAAAAAAAAAAAAAAGTTGGAATGGTAGGAATGTCAACTAAGTAATCTTAATGACGAGAAGGCATGGAGGTAAGGAGGAAAGAGACTGTGAAAGATGCAAAGAAAAAAGAAGGTAGCTGCAAAGGAAAGACTGAAAAACTGAGCAGGTCATAAATATACGAAAATGGGTATTAGAAGATATTTGATGGAAAAAAATGTCGGTCGCGAAACTAAGAAAATATGAGATGAAAGAGTAAGACAGAAAATCAAAGTGTAAGATATCAATATTTATCTATAAAAATCATGAAGATATCTTATATGAAAAGGGAAGTAAACTTTCACCGTGTAAAAAACTTTGCGCTAAAACAAGTGTATTTGTACACGATGAAGGAGACCATAGCAGTTATAACCACAGTACACATATATTGTATTACTAGCTTTGTCTTGTGAAAAAATAAGGTAAAGATTAACTCTCCAGGTACTTCTGCAGCGAAAATGAACCCCCACACGGCATAAATAACGAAAATAACCAGTGAAAATAGGGGATGGAGAGCCAGAATGAGGAGGAAAGTGAAATATGATAAGGTAATACTAGAGGAATTTGGAGGGTTAAGAGGATGGGAGATTATCAAGAGCAGGAATAATAACTAAAAATGGAGAACACAAGAGGAAAAATTATGATGAATGACAGAGAGAAGACTAAGACCTATCTCCCATTTCCGCTTATATTATAAATGGAAATGGGAGATAGGGCAAAAGGCAGAGGAATGCATGCATGGTGAAAAGGATTTAGATGAATTAAAATGCAATATTTAGAGAGAGAGAGAGAGAGAGAGAGAGAGAGAGAGAGAGAGAGAAATGGGAGGGAGGGGGATTCCCAAATTCAGGGACGGTGACCAAGGGCGTACCTAGAGATTTGGGGGCCCGGAGGTCTAGGTTCTTTTTCGGGGCACTCCTTCTGGAGGGGGCCCTGCAAAGAACATAGCCCCCCTAATTCTCAAAACTTAGCCGTGATTGTCGGGATGATAAATATATATATTTTTAAATATCAATTTTAAAAAACTTGTAAATTTTTAAGGCTTTGGGAAGCCCCCCTCAATTGGGGGCCCGGGGGGCAGTTTCAAACAGCCCCCCCCCCCTCAGGTACGCCACTGATGGTGACATTCAGCCTGAGAAGATAACGGAACTGAGTGAGCAGACGGAATATAATTGGATGAAATGAAACTGAAAACGGCCGGGCTAAAAGAAGCCTGAAAATGTGATGGTAAAAGTGGGTAAAAGAGTTTAGTGTGATTATAACCTACTGCTTGGGAACGTCTGCTTTAGTTAGAAAAAGACGAAATCAAATGTTCATTACTTCGTGTTCAAAACATAGGTGGATACGACTATACTGTCGTTATTTATGAAATTTCAGCTCTTAATACTCCAGTGCTGCAATGACTCACTACAAACTTAGTAATATCCTCTGGGGTTTGCTGGGATACAATGCTATATTTCCTAAGTATTAGAGGTTCAGTGGTGTCAGGACTATCACTCCTAGGACTCACTCACCTGTGAAAAAAAAAAATGTCTACCGTCGTCAGAAACAGGATTCGAAAGTTATTTAGATCACGCAGGGAGTAAAAATCTTTTCGTCTCTTCCGTCGCTGCACTCATCACCTCCTCAACTTTAACTTTAATCACTTCCTCCATTTCTCTTACTCATTTTCATTTAATTTTCTCCTCATCCCACCACAGTTTCTTCGAAACAACCATGATTTTTGTGGCTGACCAACTACTTTCCACATTTTTTTTTTTTCAGTCTTCTCTTTTCTGTGCCAGTCTTACTGACGTTTTTTACTGGTGCTTGTCTGCTTGCCATTCTTTCCTTTACGACAGTCATCTCATTCAGTCTCCGCCTCATGACTCTCTTGTTTGTCATTTGACATTTTTATCCTTCCCCCACGCGCTCACTTATCTGACAAATCTTTTCCCTTTTAAATAAAAATTTTTCGTTTTCAAGTCCTACCGAAAGACCACAAAGAGAACATTAACCCCTTCAGCCAAAGGACGTTATTTTTTTTATTCTTCCTGACAGCAGACCATCTTCCTTCAACTCACAAAAGCATCATTGTAGGGAAAAGATGAAAGATGGTCAGTTGATGTCTGACCCTCCAGTATTAACAATCTTTCCAAAGCTGTTTAAATTTTTCATCAGGAAAAATATAAAATATCATTGGATGGAAGGGTTCAATGTTAAATAAGTAATTTACATCAGTGGAATTCCTTAGAGGGTAAATTCTATAGCCTACCGGGTCAGTTTTTATTTTTCTTAATTTTTTCGTATACTATAATGCGAATTCTGGTAGGTCATCTGATTTATCTCATGAATGATTTTCCTGTTATGAACATATTCATAGTATTCCTGAAGGATTTACAATATTTGTATTGGTTGGAGAGAAAAACATTCGTACCTAAAGCGCCCTCTCTCTTTCCCTGGATTATGATTATTATTATTATTATTTTGTTAGAGCTATTGTTCAGTAGCTCAACTCGTTGACCACTTCACTACGACGACATACTTTTCATTTTATTGTAGTTACTACTATACAGTCTCAATTAATTATACTGGTGAAGGGGTAATAAAAAAGACTTTATCTAGCCCTCCCAGTTCTTTTATCTCCTTCCCACCACCACAAGAATGTTGACAGTGACTTGATTCAGCTATGGTAGTCTATCTATCTCTCTCTCTATTGCCAGACGCCTCAATCCCGTTTGGGGTGGCCACAAACAAATCGTCTCCAAGTCGCCCTGTCCCCCGCCATTTCACTGCCCTGCTCCCAACTCACACCCCCCTCTCTCATATACCTCTCCACCCCATCCCTTCATCTCATCCTCGGCCTCCCCCTCCCTCTTCCCCCCTCCACCTCACTCACATACACTCTCTTCGTCAGTCTTTCACCCTCCATCCTCTCCACATGGCCAAACCACCTCAGTGTGTTCCTCATAACGCTCCCTATCACATCAACATCCACACCACAACGTTCCTTTATATCCTCATTCGTCAGCCTATCTCTCCATGTGACTCCACAGGCTTCTCTTAAATAACTCATTTCCACTGCTCTCACTCTTGACTTGTGTCCTTCCAACAACGTCCAAGCTTCACTTCCGTACGTTAGAGTTGGTATCACAATACTGTCCTGCTGTACCCTTTCAAGCACTTCACCCCCCAAACCTCCATCCTTACTCATCACACTACCCAAGTACTTAAACGTACTCACATTTTCCAGTTCCTCACCATCCAACCTCGCTATACATTCACTGACTTCACCTCTCTCAAAGACCATCACTTTACTCTTCCCTACATTCACCTTCAGATTCCGTTTCTTACACACTCTCCCAAACTCATCCACCAAGCCTTGCAGCTCCCCTTCGTCTTCACTCAACAACACATTATCATCTGCAAACAACAGTACAGGGAGTTTCCAAACACTATCCTCTCTCACCAGGGCCACTCCAACATCCACTACCCTACCTTGTACCTCTTTTATTACCCCATCCATGTACAGATTGAACAACCATGGAGACATGACACATCCCTGTTTCAACCCAGCTTTCAAAGAGAAAAAATCACTTAGTTCACCATCCACACGCACTGCAGCCTTCGCACCATCGTACATACTTTTCACAGCATTCAACAACTTCCCATCTACTCCATATATTCTTAACACTTTCCACAATCCTTGTCTATCCACCCTGTCATATGCTTTCTCCAAATCCATGAAAGCCGCATACAACTTCTTTCCCTTCTCTAGAAACTTTTCCACTAAAGATCTAAGAATGAATATCTGATCTACACAACCTCTTCCCTTCCTAAAGCCTCCCTGTTCTTCTCCAACTAATTTCTCTGTTCTTTCTCTAACTCTGTCAATAAGTATCCTACCATACACTTTTCCTATTATACTAAGAAGACAAATGCCCCTGTGATTACCACACACTTCTTTTTCCCTTTTTCCTTTGTACAAGGGAATAATTATACCTGACTTCCAATCCTCCGGGACTCCACCTTCCTCCCAGGCTAATCTGCACATCTTCCACATCCATTCTACTACTATCTCTCCCCCATGCTTCAGCATTTCACCACACACTCCATCAATTCCTGGGGCTTTCCCAGATTTAACTTTCTTCATTGGTAGTGAGGGGATTAATTAATGCCATATTTATCGCATCCGGTACCAAGTGTTCATCCTAAGGTGCAGTAAGCCGTCGAGAGATAGCAAGTATTAAATAAATATGGTGTCCTCGGGGTGAAAAGGTTAAAATGCATGTGTGTCTGAGTTTCCATCGCCTTGAACTTTGGTGACGTAGGCTACTTTTTATTCTTTTTGCTGTGAGAAATCTTTATCCAACTGTTGAAAGTTCTTTCTTGTTTGATGCAGGACAGGTCTAACTCATCTACTTTGAAAAACTTATTTTAATCTAAATAATATAAAGATTAGACTATCCAAATAGAAATGACGTACGCGGGGTCCTCGTACTTAAACTAGGTCGTCCGTGCGTCTTGCAAGGCCTGTACCCAAGTCAAACACGAGCATGAACCAGATGCGGAAAATTTTCGAAGTCGGGGAAATATAAAAATTATTATGTCCATGAATGTGTAATGAAGCTGGTATTACAGTCTAACAGACTAAATTGTGTGTTGTCTTATGAAACTTACTCATAATTATTACACGCACTGCATGAACTGCGCCAATCAAAAGTGGAAATACCTACATAACAATGAAATAATCTCTGTTGTCCTGACCTTGGCCTTGTGCTTTCGTGACATTTAGTTCCCACCGGCAGCTCCTGTGGGTCTCCTCTTGCTTCACCTTTAACACAGCCTCTCACAATTCCTTGCTCCGTTATGAAAAATTCCTCGTGTCCCTCTTCCACATTCTCGCCAGCCCTCGAAAGCTGCGATGACAAAGACACTCCTTTGTGACCCTACCTCCTACCATGATGTGCACGAAAGGTCGCATTCCCCAGGTCTTGGTGGGGTGGCATGATGCAGTGGATATCGTGTAGGAGGAAAGTATTAATGATGAAAATAATAATGAACGTATTACTTGCTCAAATTATTCTCATCCCTGGTCATACAGAGTGAACTGTATTTGAGACTGGTCATCACTATCATCTCTTCACTTCCCTTGTTTTCCAGGTCCGTTAATCCGCCTTCACACCAATAGTTCATTAAGGATTCGTTTGTGTGTGTGTGTGTGTGTGTGTGTGTGTGTGTGTGTGTGTGTGTGTGTGTGTGTGTGTGTACAGTCCTAGCTAAGTAAGGTAGCAACACTGTAGTTACCGACCGAGTCCTGTTAAAGTATACTCGCTACGAAGCGTATGACAGTGTCGTGGGACCGTAATTATGTGCTTTATCGAGATGTGTTGTCACACACACACACACACACACACACACACACACACTATATCTCATACTAATACATTTCCAAGATATCATTTTTCCCCATAATTACACAAAAAAAATGGAGTTCCCCCGAGCTAAGCCCTGTATTGGACTATATAGCCCCGCTAGGGTTACAGGAGCGAGCTACCACTCCCGGCACGGAGCCTGGGCGAGGCTCGAACTCGCAATCCCACGATTACGAGTCCAGCGCTCTACCACTGTGCTACCGCGCCCCCCTCATAATTACACAGTGAAGGGTAGATAATTGGTGAGTAAAACATACTGATGACATTTTGTTCGTGTCGTCTCCCTATTTCGCCCCACGTTATGAGGCTTCTGGTATTATTTCTGGAATAATTTATCACGAAACCAGTGGCCGTTGTTGTTGCTGAAGTGATCTAATGGTCTTAGAAAGCGTACTTTTAGCCATATGGCCTTACCAGCGGAACTGTCCTTTCTCATGTCTTACCTCCATTTAAGTAAGGCAATTAGTTTTAAACATAATTTTTATGGTGTTTTTCGCACAGGTACTTAGAGTTTCAATCATTAATTTATATTTTTATCAGTTAATAAGAGCAACAATTATTTTTTTTAAGATCTTAAGAGAGAAAATGTGATTATCGTCTGCTTAAGATTTCACTCAGAGGCAGTGACACTCAGGCTCCTATGGCTCACTTTCAGATGAATAATCTCATCTGACGATAGTTAGAATAGAATACCAGAGCTGTCCCGATTATGAGAGGGTAAAAAATGTATGAGGGGCGATATGAATGGTGCTAAAAGTCCTAATACAGGGTGCAAAGTGTGAGCTATACTTTGTGGTGATGGAATTCTGACATAAAATCCTTAAAGTATATTTGTTTGTTTCTCTTCTTACCTGCCTCTCTATCCCTGTCTCTATCTCTTTCCGTTTTGTTTCAGAAAAAATATCTGGGCACAATTACCTGAAGTGTTTGCTGCCCTTCATCAGTATCCATTAAGGGATGTTAACTGCAATTATTCGTCGATCATTAAATAAATAATTTATAATGCTTTTTGGCTGTAAATGTTATGCTTTTCACACACACACACACACACACACACACACACACACACACACACACACACACACACACACACACATGTATTTTTCTTTTCTTTGAACTTCATTATGTCATCATTCTCCGCAGTTCCCTGCCACTCCGCTGTGTGGCCACCACCCTTCCTCTCCAGAGCCTGACAGCCTTTTATCAAACGGCGGGGCTGGTGTGATCCATGTGTCATCCAGGGGTTACAGGGATAAGCCACAGGACACAGTGTTTGTCATCACAGTCACCACAAGCCATCACACACGGACAGATATATCAAAGTGAAAGACAGTGATGCAAAGTGAAAGACAGTGGTGCAAAAAAAAAAAAAAGAAAAGAAAAGAAAAAAGAAAGAAAGAGAATAGGATATCCCTTCAGATTTTTTGTATTTTTTTCTGACTACCACCGAGTGAATTTGTCACGATAAGGGGAAATTCTGAACTCTAAATCGTCAAGCTTATCTCAGTATATCACATTACGACCTGGTTGTTTCCTAGTTTATTCTGATTAACTAACAACATGGCTTAAATCAGCTGCAAGGAAAAAAATGGGTCTGGATGGAACGTACAAGGAAATAAGCGGACATAACACTATAGAATGTGAAGTGGGTGAGTAAATTAAATACTGTACAGTAATATACTGAAAACAATGTTTTTCTCCTTTATCTTCGTTCCATGTGACTGCCTGTAGGGCGTCCATCAAACTAATTGCAGTAGAGTTTCGAGTTTGAACTGAGGGGTCACATTTTTAATTTGTTGCTACCTTAGAGTGCTATGCTGTACCTAGTATAAACGTTCCAAACTGGAACGAGATGTGATTAAAAAAAAAAAAAAATCTAACCGTACATGGCACTCTCATTTTATGAGGTCATTAGGCACGTGCTTCAGTTATCCCTGTCAGACTGTTATCCTCCTGCATCCACGCAACTTTTCCTCCGTCGATGCTGATGAATACATTGCGGGAATTCTTTTTTTCATTATACTCGTTTTAGTGTTGAAACAATACAAAAGCGACACACACACACACACACACACACACACACACACACACACACACACACACACACACACACACAATGGGAAACACGTGTTTTTCGGTGAACTGAAAGCAAAATGTTTAAGTACACAGCTACGACGTGTTTACGCAGTTTATTAGAATGAGGAGAGACATGGGTGTATGATGTCTCACTCCACACAGACTGAGCAGAAATGTGTCAACGGTTTTCGTGCTGGTGCTTTATCTTCAGCATCATAAAAAAATCCGTGGATGTCGGTGTCTCTTCACCTCGTCACAATGATTTCTTGTGTGTGTGTGTGTGTGTGTGTGTGTGTGTGTGTGTGTGTGTGTGTGTGTACCGCATATATATATATAGATATATATATATATATATATATATATATATATATATATATATATATATATATATATATATATATATATATGCAAGGGTGTTGGTAAAGTCCTTGAAAGAATGAATGAATGATGCAGATTTTTTGCATACTGTAATATGGAGTACACAATAGAGTTTTCTTATATGAGTTACAAAAGTTCAATGTGGGTTCCTTTTGTGCCCCACTGCACATCCAACCGTCGATCGATTTCTTGCCATGTGACCCCCAGCATATCACCGGTGACCTTATGTATGGCTTCCGTTATCCGTTCACGAAGGATGTCGATGTTTGGAACAGATGCTGTAGGCTTCATCTTTTACATAGCCCCAAAGGAAGAAATCTAAGAGAGTAACATCAAGAGACCGAGATGGCCACGATATCTACCTATCACGCCAAATCCATCTGCCTGGAAACTTCTCGTTGAACAATTGGCACACATCTAAACTCCAGAGAACTCCAGTGAACTAAACTCCACATTGAATTTTTGTAACTCATATAAGAAAATTATACTATGTACTCCATATTATTGCAAAAGAAACGCATCATTCTATCCCTAATGATTTTGGTTAAATAAGTATTTAAAACCACTCAAGGAAATGTTATTAGCCTCTGAAAACCATTCCGGTAGAGTGTGTCGTGCCAGGCCGGATCGGGTCGTGTAGGGCCGTTCATTTCTCAGCTGAACGTAAAGATCGCTTTGTTACTATTGCTTCCTTCGCTCGCTGCGGTTGCTCGCTCGTAATTAAGCTTAGAAATGGCGTTTAGGGCTGAAGGGGTTAAGTATCGCTTTTAATTACTCTTTACCACTTTACCAGGAGAGGTCTCTCAAAACCTTAATAGAATCGTCTGGAGGTAGCGAGAATAAAAAAAAAAAATACAGAATTGAAGGGGTTAAGGTAATACACAACAATAAATTAAACGTGCTTTTGTAATCAGCCTGTACAGTTCTCATTACTTTCTTTACCCGAAATTTACATTGGTATTTTCTTGCCTTGCAATTTTATTGTCTCAGGCTCCTATGTGTCATTTTCACCCGAAAAAATCGTCTAGCAATAGTTGGAACAGAAAGCAATTCCAATTATGAGTCGGTGAATGGTGACCGTAACAACTGTCAGGCTCCTGTGACTCACTCACATCTGAATAAACCTGTCTGACGTTGGCTGCAATAAAGTATAAGGGGAAAGGCGATCATGAGATTAAATCAAGCATGTTTAGCGAAGTCGAAGGTATAGTTGCTGTGATCCAAGTCCGTTTTTATGTATGTATGCATGTTGGTATATATGTACATTATCTATCTATCTATCTATCTATCTATCTATCTATATATATATATATATATATATATATATATATATATATATATATGTATATATATATATATAGTGTTATATAGGTGTGTGTGTGTGTGTGTGTGTGTGTGTGTGTGTGTGTGTGTGTGTTCGCACTAACATATCACATCAACGGCAGATTCGATGTGGATTTAAATTGGTATCAACACTTTGCGAAGGCCTAGAAAGAAGTGACTCGGTGTAGGTGCAAATCAATAAAAATCGAAAGCATGGATCATGGCCAGCTGCCAAGATCAGCGTTATCTCATGAATGTCTTAACATAATTGGGAAAAAATGACATATGGATTGGGTGTGGTTCTGGGATGAAGTGATCCAATTTTGTTGCAGCTCGATCAGAGGTATAGGTCAAGGGTATGGGACAAGGTCAAAGTTCTGAGTGAGCGTTACCTCATGAATGTCTGATCCGATTTGGACCAAAAATCGCACAATGGGGATGAGAAGAAACACATCAGTATATTCTTTTTAACCTTTTATCTCAATCTAAATTCCTTTTCTTCCCTTCTCCCACTGCGATAAGTTGATTTGGAGGAGGCGGTGGCGGAATCGGTAGAGAGGAGGCCTGCAGTCCTAATGGGGTTCAAATCCCGGTTGGGGCAGGGAACAGTTTAAGGATTTGAATTTCATAAAATCAGACTCTCCTGTTCTACCAAAAGACCCGCCGACGTGTCGTAAAATTACCCCTGCTAATACCAATACACCAGTCCTGAATGAGACAGCCCTAGCATGTACTGAATATGGACGGCGGGTATTAGCGCCGAAGTGGTGGCATGTGGAAGTGTAGTAGGACTACTGGGCCTTGGGATAGGCCACTGCCCCCGAAAAATAGGCCTGGAAGCCTTTGCCCAGAGTTGGAAACATAGAAAAAATATTCACTGATGTTTATGGAGCGATTAAGCTGCTCACTTTCCCTCCCCCTCCTTTCCACCTCTTAGTCCGTTCAGCTTGAATTCACTTGCATATATTCTGTCCCTTTCCTTGCACTTCTCTCTGACAAACTTGCACTGCATGCATATTTCCTCTTAGCTCTGGGCCTTTAGACTTTCATTTTATCTTCAATAGTGTCTGCCATTTTTGCAGATTTTTTTTTCGTGTCTCGTATTTATATTCTTATTTACGTCCTGTCTTTGCATTATCAGATCGTTTCCTTTTTTGGTTTACAAGTTTTCTTAGATATACTTCTCCCTCCCCCTCCCCATACACACAGTTGACTCACATTCTTCGTTTCCCTTTCCATCTCTGTGTATCGGTAATACAGTATGTATCAATATTCTTCCAACTTTTTGTGCACGATTTTTTTCAGTTAAGTGGATCATAAAAGTATGAGTGTTAACAGCAGTTCTTCTCACTGCCTCCTACTCCTATTATGTTCACATATAATTTATACAAATCATTTCATTTTTCTCCAACATGTATATCTCTATCAATACTGGTGCATAGTAGTTCATTATTGAGATTTACTTCCTTTTCGTCTCACAGATTGTCACGAACAAGGGAGCGCAGCGCGCGAAGCGAGCAAGCGTAGTGATGCAATGTTTACAATCAGGTGAGAAACAAGCGGCCCGACACGACCCGGCTCGGAACGACACGACACAGCCCGATAGCGATGGTTTTCAGAGGCTGTTAAATTTTCTACTATGTGAGATATAGAAGAGATTCTTTCTGCATGTAGTAGATACATTCAATAAATTTCGTTCCTAGCTTTACATTTACTCATGAGACAAAAGAAACCCCTTGGAATCCCAGCTTTCCAAGGGTACAGAGGGCTTCAATTGACATGCTCCACTATGAAATCAAATTTTAAAAGATTTCCAGTTGTAAAACTATGTTTTCTTACATGAATTCTAACAATTAAATATCAGATATTACGCTCATAATTTTACATAACCGTTTCTTCTATGATTAGGGGAAGACACTGCAAGGGTAATCGCCCCATTTCTAGGTTTTCTCATTCGATCAATAGCAGTAAGTTGACACGGCAAGTCTGAAGCAGAGAAATAAACATTGCGCGTTTGATAAATGCTACGGCGCCTCGCTGTATGCACATCCAACGGCCAGAATACTTACGCGTTTTCGAAAAAACGTGCCAGCTTTGTGTATGTGCGTACATGTGTGTGTGTGAGAGAGAAAACGTGAGAATGAACATATTTTAGCTCAATTATTCTGCTGTTATTTTTCAACTACCTCACCAAAAATGTTGAAAGTTTACACCAAGATGAAATTATGATGATAGACGTATGTACAAATGCTCGCTCGCTCGTCACGCGCTTACAAATCGCACTTTACTGGTATACTACGATCTTGTGGCATTCATTCTACTACTCTCACATCGTATCGTCTCCCTCGTCCATTTTCAGAGGCCCTCTTGCAATCTCTAGGCCATTATATAACTCTCCACTCAAGCTTTCTCCCACCTCCCCTCCCCCATACAAACTGATGGAATGTCATCTCCCTTTCCCCCATTTATCTGCTCAGGCCTTTTCACCAGCTTTATAGCATCTGCTCCAAGAAACACAACACGGTAGCAGGAAAGTGAATGTGGTGAGTCAAGACGAGTGTGTGTGTGTGTGTGTGTGTGTGTGTGTGTGTGTGTGTGTGTGAAGAGGGGACCTGGGGTACCTCCAGACATAATTATAATGCTTTCAACCCTGAGCAAGGGATAGGCATTAGCTGCTGATGTTATGCAGGATGTCCCCTGTCCTGTACAGTCTCATTCTTTCTACTATAATAGCTGCTTTTAGTCCTCCTGTCGTTATTATTTTTCACTATTTTAATACTATAATTTCTTACCTCTTCCACTTATTTCTTGCCAGTGGCACTCTCTTCCATGTCAGTCTACTATTTCCCATGTCTTATCTTTGACCATCTGTTCATATTTCCCATCCAATATCACCCATTCGCCACCCTAGCAGGTAAAAGGTAGTATTTCATTCATCACGTTTACTCGTACATGTACACGTATATGGGACTAAACTGGTACTGACTTGCTAGTTCTCAGTACCAAGTAATCGCATGACTCGTTGCTTGATAATTCATAACACTAAGAGCTACTGCTAATAAGTCAAAGCCACTGTAGAAGAGCAACTTCCGGCATTTTACCGTAATTTTTGCAGAAACCTAAAATACTACTATTAGGTTATTTATTAACACAGTAGGATATACTTGTGTGTTCGTGAAACACAGTCTGTTATGCCACTTCCTTGGGGATGTACAGGACAGTATATTCCATCTTCCTCTTTACTTGTCTTCTGCTTTTTTTATGTCAGTTTAATATCAACACGGTTTGCATCAGTGACAAATAATAACACTACTAAATTGTAATGTTCAAATAAATTATACAGTAGCTGAGGAGGTGGTGTCACAAGATCTCAGAGGCCAACTAAGACATACGGTTCTGGGTCTGTCTTTTCTTATTACCATCACTGTGTGCGGTTATTCGTGTTACTGGGAGGTTTGGTGTTAAAGGTTCCATATTTACTGAACGAACACTCTTAAGCCTGACTTTTGTATAAGATTCTTTGTTTGTTTTCTAACATTCACTCACGCAGATACCATACACTTCATTGCGATGACAGTGAGGGTGGATGAGGTATTCAAGAAGGTAGGTACAGGAAAGTAAAATAAATTGGTATGGGCACGTGATGAGAAGGATGAAAGTTATGTGGAGAGGGGAGTAATGGTAATACTCGTACAGGTAGAAGGAAGAAGGAAGAAGGGAGGTACGAAGGGAAGGTGGATGGATTGTGTGAATGACGATATGATAGAGAAGAAGCTGACGGGGGAGGAGGCGCAGGCCCGAGCTATAAGGCAAAAACTGATGGGTATATTGAACTCCATAAACTTGGGAAAGCCTAAAATGAATAATATATATATGACAGTAGCAGGAATGAAATGGAAAAGACGCCTCTCGCCGGTGGGGTTAAAGTGAAAAAATAAACGAAAAAAGTTTTCTAATCATGGTTATCCGCTGGGAAGACATAATACATATCCTTAGCCTGATTCAGATCTATAATTGAATGAAACCAGATCGCCAATATGTCTGACTTGTTTATCGTACTTTCCAAGTCAACCTCCATCTCAAGTTTTCAGTGAACTTGTAATTAGCACGCAGGTAAACTGTGCTGCAAATTCTGCATACCTCCTCTGCTCTCAACCTTTCTTTATTCACCAAGGCAGCGCCCTATGTTCTTTTACGATTGCTTATTCTTTTTTTTTTTAATATTACTTAATAATGGCATATACCGTAATGTCATAGGCATTAGCATGGGTACCCAGTGTTGCCTTGCGAGAACCTTCACTCTGTTCAGTCTTATAACCTTTACAAGTAAACGGAACAGTCATATTATTTATTTACAATAAAGATTCCTTGCTGAAAAATATTTAAAACTGGTTGTCAAAGGAGTTTTCATTAGCTGGTACACCTTCCAATAATTATGACTTCTGTATTCCTTGTGGATATAAACAAGAACACCTCTAAGGTAAGCAGTCAACAATAATACAGTAGTGATGCCCAGGGAGCATATTTCATTATCGCGCGCTAAGCCATGGATGGGGTTATAAATGAGATACTAGGAAACAAAAATTTTCCTCTAAAATGACTTTTAAGAGGTAGGAATGGCAAAAGTGCACAGATAAGACATGAAAAAAGCACAGAAACAAGAAAGTATTCGTGATGGGAGGAAATTTGGAGACCTATATCCATTACTACATTCTACACATTAGCCATAAACTTGTAGCTGGTGGAATGTAGTAATGGGTATAGGTCTCCAAATCTCCTCCCATTCTGAATGCTCTCTTGTTTATGTGCTTTTTTCAGCTCTTATCTGTGCACTTTTGCCATTCCTACTTGTCAGCAATCATTTTAGAAGAAAAAAAAATTGTTTTCTAGTTTATGATCTTTTCGTGGAAGTATAAGTATGCATAAAGAATATATTGGATTGGGATTGTTATGTGCATAGCATATTGCAAGGCTAAAATGAAGGTGCCTTCATGTGAAAAAAAGTGTTTTGGTACGTTCTTTAACTGAACGTGAGCTGTAGCTAGCCATTATTGCGCAAAATGGCGTACTTACAGGTGACCCCGACGCGGTTTTCAGGCCGTAACTCGCGAACTGTAGTCTGAATACTTTTCTAAACATGAAAAGAAACATCTACACTTGACAAGCAACATACTGGTGTATAGTACGCGTACGCCTTTTTGTTTTTGAGGTATGACTGATGATGTAGAAAGAAAATACAAAATCGATATTTTTGCGGTTCGATTTTGCGACTCCTACGAAGGTTAGCAAGACTTTTGCTAGTATTTTTGCACTTGAATAGCGAAGGTCTTTTAGTTCATAAGTTGAGTACTAAGCTTTGCGACCGTATTCCCGCGAATACTCCTATACCCTATAGGAGAGGACGCCAGTCTGAACCGTGTTATTGTTGTTGTTGTTATAGATTTTTCCACCTGCCACAGGTCAGAGTGGAAGAGGGCCTATGGACCCGCCAGTGAAGAACTGCGGGTGGAGAAAAATCTGAACCTGCGCCATTCCTACTTATGGAGTGCTACCGCACTCTGTGACAAGAAAAGGAATCTAAGGATGACTGTAGGGAAGAGTAAGGTTATGGTCTTCGAGAGAAATGAAGTCACTGAATGTACAGTGAGGTTGGGTGATGAGGAAATAGAAAATGTGAGTACATTTAAGTACTTGAGTAGTGTGATGAGTAAGGATGGAAGTTTGGAGGATG